>NW_025549917.1:0-161900 GCF_905237065.1 Salmo salar | reverse complement strand
CAACTTGCTGAAAAGTGTCAACAGTGTTTCTATCATCCTGATTAAGCAGTACAGCAAAATTGTACTTCCATGATTTTGACCTTGTTTGTGAAAAACTGTTTATTTCTGTATTACATGATTGCAACTTGCTGAAAAGTGTCAACAATGTTTCTTTCATTGAGCTTAAAACAGTACAGCAAAATGGTACTTACAGAGTGACTCAAACATGACTTAGACCTTGTTTTTGAAAAACTGTTCATTTCTGTATTACATGATTGCAACTTGCTGAAAAGTGTCAACAGTGTTCCTTTCATCGAGTTTAAACACTACAGCAAAAATTGAACTTACAGAGTGCATCAAACATGATTTAGACCTTGTTTGTGAGAAACTCTTTATTTCTGTATTTCATGATTGCAACTTGCTGAAAAGTGTCAACAATGTTCCTTTCATCGAGCTTAAACAGTACAGCAAAATGGTACTTACAGAGTGACTCAAACATGACTGAGACCTTGTTTTTGAAAAACTGTTTATTTCTGTATTACAACTTGCTGAAAAGTGTCAACAGTGTTTCTATCATCCTGATTAAGCAGTACAGCAAAATTGTACTTCCATGATTTTGACCTTGTTTGTGAAAAACTGTTTATTTCTGTATTACATGATTGCAACTTGCTGAAAAGTGTCAACAATGTTTCTTTCATTGAGCTTAAACAGTACAGCAAAATGGTACATACAGAGTGACTCAAACATGACTTAGACCTTGTTTTTGAAAAACTGTTCATTTCTGTATTACATGATTGCAACTTGCTGAAAAGTGTCAACAGTGTTCCTTTCATCGAGTTTAAACAGTACAGCAAAAATTGAACTTACAGAGTGCATCAAACATGATTTAGACCTTGTTTGTGAGAAACTCTTTATTTCTGTATTTCATGATTGCAACTTGCTGAAAAGTGTCAACAATGTTCCTTTCATCGAGCTTAAACAGTACAGCAAAATGGTACTTACAGAGTGACTCAAACATGACTGAGACCTTGTTTTTGAAAAACTGTTTATTTCTGTATTACATGATTGCAACTTGCTGAAAAGTGTCAACAATGTTCCTTTCATCGAGCTTAAACAGTACAGCAAAATGGTACTTACAGAGTGACTCAAACATGACTGAGACCTTGTTTTTGAAAAACTGTTTATTTCTGTATTACAACTTGCTGAAAAGTGTCAACAGTGTTTCTATCATCCTGATTAAGCAGTACAGCAAAATTGTACTTCCATGATTTTGACCTTGTTTGTGAAAAACTGTTTATTTCTGTATTACATGATTGCAACTTGCTGAAAAGTGTCAACAATGTTCCTTTCATCGAGCTTAAACAGTACAGCAAAATGGTACTTACAGAGTGCGTCAAACATGATTTAGACCTTGTTTGTGAAAAATTGTTTTTTCTGTATTTCATGATTGCAACTTGCTGAAAAGTGTCAACAATGTTCCTTTCATCGAGCTTAAACAGTACAGCAAAATGGTACTTACAGAGTGACTCAAACATGACTGAGACCTTGTTTTTGAAAAACTGTTTATTTCTGTATTACAACTTGCTGAAAAGTGTCAACAGTGTTTCTATCATCCTGATTAAGCAGTACAGCAAAATTGTACTTCCATGATTTTGACCTTGTTTGTGAAAAACTGTTTATTTCTGTATTACATGATTGCAACTTGCTGAAAAGTGTCAACAATGTTCCTTTCATCGAGTTTAAACAGTACAGCAAAAATGGTACTTACAGAGTGCGTCAAACATGATTTAGACCTTGTTTGTGAAAAATAGTTTTTTTCTGTATTTCATGATTGCAACTTGCTGAAAAGTGTCAACAATGTTCCTTTCATCGAGCTTAAACAGTACAGCAAAATGGTACTTACAGAGTGACTCAAACATGACTGAGACCTTGTTTTTGAAAAACTGTTTATTTCTGTATTACAACTTGCTGAAAAGTGTCAACAGTGTTTCTATCATCCTGATTAAGCAGTACAGCAAAATTGTACTTCCATGATTTTGACCTTGTTTGTGAAAAACTGTTTATTTCTGTATTACATGATTGCAACTTGCTGAAAAGTGTCAACAATGTTTCTTTCATTGAGCTTAAAACAGTACAGCAAAATGGTACTTACAGAGTGACTCAAACATGACTTAGACCTTGTTTTTGAAAAACTGTTCATTTCTGTATTACATGATTGCAACTTGCTGAAAAGTGTCAACAGTGTTCCTTTCATCGAGTTTAAACAGTACAGCAAAAATTGAACTTACAGAGTGCATCAAACATGATTTAGACCTTGTTTGTGAGAAACTCTTTATTTCTGTATTTCATGATTGCAACTTGCTGAAAAGTGTCAACAATGTTCCTTTCATCGAGCTTAACCTCTATGGGACCGGCGGGACGAATTCGTCCCACCTACGTAACATCCACTGCCAGCCTGTGGCGCGATTTTCAAAATCTTCAAAATCCTATTACTTCAATTTCTCAAACATATGACTATTTTACAGCCATTTAAAGATAAGACTCTCGTTAATCTAACCACACTGTCCGATTTCAAAAAGGCTTTACAACGAAAGCAAAACATTAGATTATGTCAGCAGAGTACCAAGCCAGAAATAATCAGACACCCATTTTTCAAGCCAGCATATAATGTCACCAAAACCCAGAAGACAGCTAAATGCAGCACTCACCTTTGATGATCTTCATCAGATGACAACCCTAGGACATTATGTTATACAATACATGCATGTTTTGTTCAATCAAGTTCATATTTATATCAAAAACCAGCTTTTTACATTAGCATGTGACGTTCAGAACTAGCATACCCCCGCAAACTTACGGGGAATTCGCTAACATTTTACTAAATTACTCACGATAAACGTTCACAAAAAGCATAACAATTATTTTAAGAATTATAGATACAGACCTCCTCTATGCACTCGATATGTCCGATTTTAAAATAGCTTTTGGTGAAAGCACATTTTGCAATATTCTAAGTATATAGCCCAGGCATCACGGGCTCGCTATTTAGACACCCGGCAAGTTTAGCACTCACCATAATCATATTTACTATTATAAAAATGTCATTACCTTTTGTTGTCTTCGTCAGAATGCACACCCAGGACGTCTACTTCAATAACAAATGTTGGTTTGGTCCAAAATAATCCATCGTTATATCCGAATAGCGGCGTTTTGTTCGTGCGTTCCAGACACTATCCGAAATAGTAAAGAAGTGTCGCGCGCTTGGCGCAATTCCTGACAATAAAATTCAAAGTATTCAATTGCCGTACGTCGAAGCATGTCAACCGCTGTTTAAAATCAATTTTTACGTCATTTTTCTCGTGAAAAGCGGTAAAATTCCGACAGGAATCTCCTTTTCGGCAAACAGAGGAAAAAATCCCAAAGGCGGGGGCGGTCGGGGTCACGCGCATAAGCTAGTGTCTCTTGATGGGCCACTTGAGAAAGGCGATAATGTGTTTCAGCCTGGGGCTGGGATGACGACATTCTCTTTTTTCCCGGGCTATGAGAGCCTATGGACGACGTGGGAAGTGTCACGTTAGAGCAGAGATCCTTAGTAAATGATAGAGATGGCAAAGAAGTTCCAGAAATGGTCAGACAGGCCACTTCCTGTAAAGGAATCTCTCAGGTTTTGACCTGCCATTTGAGTTCTGTTATACTCACAGACACCATTCAAACAGTTTTAGAAAATTTAGGGTGTTTTCTATCCATATGTAATAAGTATATGCATATTCTAGTTACTGAGTAGGAGTGGTAACCAGATTAAATCGGGTATGTTTTTTATCCAGCCGTGTCAATGCTGCCCCCTAGCCCTAACAGGTTAAACAGTACAGCAAAATGATACTTACAGAGTGACTCAAACATGACTGAGACCTTGTTTTTGAAAAACTCTTTATTTCTGTATTACATGATTGCAACTTGCTGAAAAGTGTCAACAATGTTCCTTTCATCGAGCTTAAACAGTACAGCAAAATGGTACTTACAGAGTGACTCAAACATGACTGAGACCTTGTTTTTGAAAAACTGTTTATTTCTGTATTACAACTTGCTGAAAAGTGTCAACAGTGTTTCTATCATCCTGATTAAGCAGTACAGCAAAATTGTACTTCCATGATTTTGACCTTGTTTGTGAAAAACTGTTTATTTCTGTATTACATGATTGCAACTTGCTGAAAAGTGTCAACAATGTTCCTTTCATCGAGTTTAAACAGTACAGCAAAATGACTTACAAGTGCATCAACATGATTTAGACCTTTTTGTGAAAAATTGTATTTCATATTGCAACTTGCTGAAAGTGTCAACAATGTTCCTTTCATCGAGCTTAACAGTACAGCAAAATTGAAAATACATAGTGCATCAAACATGATTTAGACCTTGTTTTTGAAAAACTGTTTATTTCTGTATTACATGATTGCAACTTGCTGAAAAGTGTCAACAATGTTCCTTTCATCGAGCTTAAACAGTACAGCAAAATGGTACTTACAGAGTGACTCAAACATGACTGAGACCTTGTTTTTGAAAAACTGTTTATTTCTGTATTACAACTTGCTGAAAAGTGTCAACAGTGTTTCTATCATCCTGATTAAGCAGTACAGCAAAATTGTACTTACCTGATTTAGACCTTGTTTGTGAGAAACTCTTTATTTCTGTATTTCATGATTGCAACTTGCTGAAAAGTGTCAACAATGTTCCTTTCATCGAGTTTAAACAGTACAGCAAAAATGGTACTTACAGAGTGCATCAAACATTATTTAGACCTTGTTTGTGAAAAACTGTTTATTTCTATATTACAACTTGCTGAAAAGTGTCAACAGTGTTTCTATCATCCTGATTAAGCAGTACAGCAAAATTGTACATACATGATTTAGACCTTGTTTGTGAAAATCGGTTTATTTCTGTATTACATGATTGCAACTTGCTGAAAAGTGTCAACAATGTTCCTTTCATCGAGTTTAAACAGTACAGCAAAAATTGAACTTACAGAGTGCATCAAACATGATTTAGACCTTGTTTGTGAGAAACTCTTTATTTCTGTATTTCATGATTGCAACTTGCTGAAAAGTGTCAACAATGTTCCTTTCATCGAGCTTAAACAGTACAGCAAAATGGTACTTACAGAGTGACTCAAACATGACTGAGACCTTGTTTTTGAAAAACTGTTTATTTCTGTATTACAACTTGCTGAAAAGTGTCAACAGTGTTTCTATCATCCTGATTAAGCAGTACAGCAAAATTGTACTTCCATGATTTTGACCTTGTTTGTGAAAAACTGTTTATTTCTGTATTACATGATTGCAACTTGCTGAAAAGTGTCAACAATGTTCCTTTCATCGAGTTTAAACAGTACAGCAAAAATGGTACTTACAGAGTGCGTCAAACATGATTTAGACCTTGTTTGTGAAAAATTGTTTTTTCTGTATTTCATGATTGCAACTTGCTGAAAAGTGTCAACAATGTTCCTTTCATCGAGCTTAAACAGTACAGCAAAATGGTACTTACAGAGTGACTCAAACATGACTGAGACCTTGTTTTTGAAAAACTGTTTATTTCTGTATTACAACTTGCTGAAAAGTGTCAACAGTGTTTCTATCATCCTGATTAAGCAGTACAGCAAAATTGTACTTCCATGATTTTGACCTTGTTTGTGAAAAACTGTTTATTTCTGTATTACATGATTGCAACTTGCTGAAAAGTGTCAACAATGTTCCTTTCATCGAGTTTAAACAGTACAGCAAAAATGGTACTTACAGAGTGCGTCAAACATGATTTAGACCTTGTTTGTGAAAAATAGTTTTTTTCTGTATTTCATGATTGCAACTTGCTGAAAAGTGTCAACAATGTTCCTTTCATCGAGCTTAAACAGTACAGCAAAATGGTACTTACAGAGTGACTCAAACATGACTGAGACCTTGTTTTTGAAAAACTGTTTATTTCTGTATTACAACTTGCTGAAAAGTGTCAACAGTGTTTCTATCATCCTGATTAAGCAGTACAGCAAAATTGTACTTCCATGATTTTGACCTTGTTTGTGAAAAACTGTTTATTTCTGTATTACATGATTGCAACTTGCTGAAAAGTGTCAACAATGTTTCTTTCATTGAGCTTAAAACAGTACAGCAAAATGGTACTTACAGAGTGACTCAAACATGACTTAGACCTTGTTTTTGAAAAACTGTTCATTTCTGTATTACATGATTGCAACTTGCTGAAAAGTGTCAACAGTGTTCCTTTCATCGAGTTTAAACAGTACAGCAAAAATTGAACTTACAGAGTGCATCAAACATGATTTAGACCTTGTTTGTGAGAAACTCTTTATTTCTGTATTTCATGATTGCAACTTGCTGAAAAGTGTCAACAATGTTCCTTTCATCGAGCTTAAACAGTACAACAAAATGGTACTTACAGAGTGACTCAAACATGACTGAGACCTTGTTTTTGAAAAACTGTTTATTTCTGTATTACAAACTTGCTGAAAAGTGTCAACAGTGTTTCTATCATCCTGATTATCAGTACAGCAAAATTGTACTTCCATGATTTTGACCTTGTTTGTGAAAAACTGTTTATTTCTGTATTACATGATTGCAACTTGCTGAAAAGTGTCAACAATGTTCCTTTCATCGAGTTTAAACAGTACAGCAAAATGGTACTTAGAGAGTGCATCAAACATGATTTAGACCTTGTTTGTGAGAAACTCTTTATTTCTGTATTTCATGATTGCAACTTGCTGAAAAGTGTCAACAATGTTCCTTTCATCGAGCTTAAACAGTACAGCAAAAATAGTACTTACAGAGTGCATCAAACATGATTTAGACCTTGTTTTTGAAAAACTGTTTATTTCTGTATTACATGATTGCAACTTGCTGAAAAGTGTCAACAATGTTCCTTTCATCGAGCTTAAACAGTACAGCAAAATGGTACTTACAGAGTGACTCAAACATGACTTAGACCTTGTTTTTGAAAAACTGTTTATTTCTGTATTACAACTTGCTGAAAAGTGTCAACAGTGTTTCTATCATCCTGATTAAGCAGTACAGCAAAATTGTACTTACAGATCTCCATGATTTAGACCTTGTTTGTGAGAAACTCTTTATTTCTGTATTTCATGATTGCAACTTGCTGAAAAGTGTCAACAATGTTCCTTTCATCGAGCTTAAACAGTACAGCAAAATGGTACTTACAGAGTGACTCAAACATGACTGAGACCTTGTTTTTGAAAAACTCTTTATTTCTGTATTACATGATTGCAACTTGCTGAAAAGTGTCAACAATGTTCCTTTCATCGAGCTTAAACAGTACAGCAAAATGGTACTTACAGAGTGACTCAAACATGACTGAGACCTTGTTTTTGAAAAACTGTTTATTTCTGTATTACAACTTGCTGAAAAGTGTCAACAGTGTTTCTATCATCCTGATTAAGCAGTACAGCAAAATTGTACTTCCATGATTTTGACCTTGTTTGTGAAAAACTGTTTATTTCTGTATTACATGATTGCAACTTGCTGAAAAGTGTCAACAATGTTCCTTTCATCGAGTTTAAACAGTACAGCAAAAATGGTACTTACAGAGTGCATCAAACATGATTTAGACCTTGTTTGTGAAAAATTTTTTTTTCTGTATTTCATGATTGCAACTTGCTGAAAAGTGTCAACAATGTTCCTTTCATCGAGCTTAAACAGTACAGCAAAAATTGAAAATACATAGTGCATCAAACATGATTTAGACCTTGTTTTTGAAAAACTGTTTATTTCTGTATTACATGATTGCAACTTGCTGAAAAGTGTCAACAATGTTCCTTTCATCGAGCTTAAACAGTACAGCAAAATGGTACTTACAGAGTGACTCAAACATGACTGAGACCTTGTTTTTGAAAAACTGTTTATTTCTGTATTACAACTTGCTGAAAAGTGTCAACAGTGTTTCTATCATCCTGATTAAGCAGTACAGCAAAATTGTACTTACATTCCTGATTTAGACCTTGTTTGTGAGAAACTCTTTATTTCTGTATTTCATGATTGCAACTTGCTGAAAAGTGTCAACAATGTTCCTTTCATCGAGCTTAAACAGTACAGCAAAATGGTACTTACAGAGTGACATCAAACATTATTTAGACCTTGTTTGTGAAAAACTGTTTATTTCTATATTACAACTTGCTGAAAAGTGTCAACAGTGTTTCTATCATCCTGATTAAGCAGTACAGCAAAATTGTACATACATGATTTAGACCTTGTTTGTGAAAATCGGTTTATTTCTGTATTACATGATTGCAACTTGCTGAAAAGTGTCAACAATGTTCCTTTCATCGAGCTTAAACAGTACAGCAAAAATTGTACTTACAGAGTGCATCAAACATGACTTAGACCTTGTTTGTGAGAAACTCTTTATTTCTGTATTTCATGATTGCAACTTGCTGAAAAGTGTCAACAATGTTCCTTTCATCGAGCTTAAACAGTACAGCAAAATGGTACTTACAGAGTGACTCAAACATGACTGAGACCTTGTTTTTGAAAAACTGTTTATTTCTGTATTACAACTTGCTGAAAAGTGTCAACAGTGTTTCTATCATCCTGATTAAGCAGTACAGCAAAATTGTACTTCCATGATTTTGACCTTGTTTGTGAAAAACTGTTTATTTCTGTATTACATGATTGCAACTTGCTGAAAAGTGTCAACAATGTTCCTTTCATCGAGTTTAAACAGTACAGCAAAAATGGTACTTACAGAGTGCGTCAAACATGATTTAGACCTTGTTTGTGAAAAATAGTTTTTTTCTGTATTTCATGATTGCAACTTGCTGAAAAGTGTCAACAATGTTCCTTTCATCGAGCTTAAACAGTACAGCAAAATGGTACTTACAGAGTGACTCAAACATGACTGAGACCTTGTTTTTGAAAAACTGTTTATTTCTGTATTACAACTTGCTGAAAAGTGTCAACAGTGTTTCTATCATCCTGATTAAGCAGTACAGCAAAATTGTACTTCCATGATTTTGACCTTGTTTGTGAAAAACTGTTTATTTCTGTATTACATGATTGCAACTTGCTGAAAAGTGTCAACAATGTTCCTTTCATCGAGCTTAAACAGTACAGCAAAATGGTACTTACAGAGTGACTCAAACATGACTTAGACCTTGTTTTTGAAAAACTGTTCATTTCTGTATTACATGATTGCAACTTGCTGAAAAGTGTCAACAGTGTTCCTTTCATCGAGTTTAAACAGTACAGCAAAATTGAACTTACAGAGTGCATCAAACATGATTTAGACCTTGTTTGTGAGAAACTCTTTATTTCTGTATTTCATGATTGCAACTTGCTGAAAAGTGTCAACAATGTTCCTTTCATCGAGCTTAAACAGTACATCAAAATGGTACTTACAGAGTGACTCAAACATGACTGAGACCTTGTTTTTGAAAAACTGTTTATTTCTGTATTACAACTTGCTGAAAAGTGTCAACAGTGTTTCTATCATCCTGATTAAGCAGTACAGCAAAATTGTACTTCCATGATTTAGACCTTGTTTGTGAAAAACTGTTTATTTCTGTATTACATGATTGCAACTTGCTGAAAAGTGTCAACAATGTTCCTTTCATCGAGTTTAAACAGTACAGCAAAAATGGAACTTACAGAGTGCATCAAACATGATTTAGACCTTGTTTGTGAAAAAATGTTTTTTCTGTATTTCATGATTGCAACTTGCTGAAAAGTGTCAACAATGTTCCTTTCATCGAGCTTAAACAGTACAGCAAAAATTGAAAATACATAGTGCATCAAACATGATTTAGACCTTGTTTTTGAAAAACTGTTTATTTCTGTATTACATGATTGCAACTTGCTGAAAAGTGTCAACAATGTTCCTTTCATCGAGCTTAAACAGTACAGCAAAATGGTACTTACAGAGTGACTCAAACATGACTGAGACCTTGTTTTTGAAAAACTGTTTATTTCTGTATTACAACTTGCTGAAAAGTGTCAACAGTGTTTCTATCATCCTGATTAAGCAGTACAGCAAAATTGTACTTACCTGATTTAGACCTTGTTTGTGAGAAACTCTTTATTTCTGTATTTCATGATTGCAACTTGCTGAAAAGTGTCAACAATGTTCCTTTCATCGAGTTTAAACAGTACAGCAAAAATGGTACTTACAGAGTGCATCAAACATTATTTAGACCTTGTTTGTGAAAAACTGTTTATTTCTATATTACAACTTGCTGAAAAGTGTCAACAGTGTTTCTATCATCCTGATTAAGCAGTACAGCAAAATTGTACATACATGATTTAGACCTTGTTTGTGAAAATCGGTTCATTTCTGTATTACATGATTGCAACTTGCTGAAAAGTGTCAACAGTGTTCCTTTCATCGAGTTTAAACAGTACAGCAAAAATTGTACTTACAGAGTGCACTCAAACATGACTTAGACCTTGTTTTTGAGAAACTCTTTATTTCTGTATTACATGATTGCAACTTGCTGAAAAGTGTCAACAATGTTCCTTTCATCGAGCTTAAACAGTACAGCAAAATGGTACTTACAGAGTGACTCAAACATGACTGAGACCTTGTTTTTGAAAAACTCTTTATTTCTGTATTACAACTTGCTGAAAAGTGTCAACAGTGTTTCTATCATCCTGATTAAGCAGTACAGCAAAATTGTACTTCCATGATTTTGACCTTGTTTGTGAAAAACTGTTTATTTCTGTATTACATGATTGCAACTTGCTGAAAAGTGTCAACAATGTTCCTTTCATCGAGTTTAAACAGTACAGCAAAAATGGTACTTACAGAGTGCGTCAAACATGATTTAGACCTTGTTTGTGAAAAATTGTTTTTTCTGTATTTCATGATTGCAACTTGCTGAAAAGTGTCAACAATGTTCCTTTCATCGAGCTTAAACAGTACAGCAAAATGGTACTTACAGAGTGACTCAAACATGACTGAGACCTTGTTTTTGAAAAACTGTTTATTTCTGTATTACAACTTGCTGAAAAGTGTCAACAGTGTTTCTATCATCCTGATTAAGCAGTACAGCAAAATTGTACTTCCATGATTTTGACCTTGTTTGTGAAAAACTGTTTATTTCTGTATTACATGATTGCAACTTGCTGAAAAGTGTCAACAATGTTCCTTTCATCGAGTTTAAACAGTACAGCAAAAATGGTACTTACAGAGTGCGTCAAACATGATTTAGACCTTGTTTGTGAAAAATTGTTTTTTCTGTATTTCATGATTGCAACTTGCTGAAAAGTGTCAACAATGTTCCTTTCATCGAGCTTAAACAGTACAGCAAAATGGTACTTACAGAGTGACTCAAACATGACTGAGACCTTGTTTTTGAAAAACTGTTTATTTCTGTATTACAACTTGCTGAAAAGTGTCAACAGTGTTTCTATCATCCTGATTAAGCAGTACAGCAAAATTGTACTTCCATGATTTTGACCTTGTTTGTGAAAAACTGTTTATTTCTGTATTACATGATTGCAACTTGCTGAAAAGTGTCAACAATGTTTCTTTCATTGAGCTTAAAACAGTACAGCAAAATGGTACTTACAGAGTGACTCAAACATGACTTAGACCTTGTTTTTGAAAAACTGTTCATTTCTGTATTACATGATTGCAACTTGCTGAAAAGTGTCAACAGTGTTCCTTTCATCGAGTTTAAACAGTACAGCAAAAATTGAACTTACAGAGTGCATCAAACATGATTTAGACCTTGTTTGTGAGAAACTCTTTATTTCTGTATTTCATGATTGCAACTTGCTGAAAAGTGTCAACAATGTTCCTTTCATCGAGCTTAAACAGTACAGCAAAATGATACTTACAGAGTGACTCAAACATGACTGAGACCTTGTTTTTGAAAAACTGTTTATTTCTGTATTACAACTTGCTGAAAAGTGTCAACAGTGTTTCTATCATCCTGATTATCAGTACAGCAAAATTGTACTTCCATGATTTTGACCTTGTTTGTGAAAAACTGTTTATTTCTGTATTACATGATTGCAACTTGCTGAAAAGTGTCAACAATGTTCCTTTCATCGAGTTTAAACAGTACAGCAAAAATGGAACTTACAGAGTGCATCAAACATGATTTAGACCTTGTTTGTGAAAAAATTTTTTTCTGTATTTCATGATTGCAACTTGCTGAAAAGTGTCAACAATGTTCCTTTCATCGAGCTTAAACAGTACAGCAAAAATTGAAAATACATAGTGCATCAAACATGATTTAGACCTTGTTTTTGAAAAACTGTTTATTTCTGTATTACATGATTGCAACTTGCTGAAAAGTGTCAACAATGTTCCTTTCATCGAGCTTAAACAGTACAGCAAAATGGTACTTACAGAGTGACTCAAACATGACTGAGACCTTGTTTTTGAAAAACTGTTTATTTCTGTATTACAACTTGCTGAAAAGTGTCAACAGTGTTTCTATCATCCTGATTAAGCAGTACAGCAAAATTGTACTTACCTGATTTAGACCTTGTTTGTGAGAAACTCTTTATTTCTGTATTTCATGATTGCAACTTGCTGAAAAGTGTCAACAATGTTCCTTTCATCGAGTTTAACCTGTTGGGTCTAGGGGGCAGCATTTGCACGTCTGGATAAAAAAAATGTACCCGATTTAATCTGGTTACTAATCCTACCCAGTAACTAGAATATGCATATACTTATTATATATGGATAGAAAACACTCTAAAGTTTCCAAAACTGTTTGAATGGTGTCTGTGAGTATAACAGAACTCATTTGGCAGGCAAAACCCTGAGACATTTTCTGACAGGAAGTGGATACCTGATGTGTTGTATTGACTTTAAACCTCTCCCATTGAAAAACACAGGGGTTTAGGAATATTTTGGCACTTCCTATTGCTTCCACTAGATGTCACCAGCCTTTACAAAGTGTTTTGAGTCTTCTGGAGGGAGATCTGACCGAACAAGAGCCATGGAACGGTGATGTCCCATTAGACACCTGGCGCGCTACTTCATGTTGGGTACCCTCGTTCCAATACGTTATAAAAGGCTATGCATTCGTCCACCTTGAATATTATTCATGTTCTGGTTAAAAAGGCCCTAATGATTTATGCTATACAACGTTTGACATGTTTGAACGAACGGAAATATATTTTTCCCCTCGTTCATGACGAGAAGTCCGGCTGGCTTACATCATGTGCTAACGAGACGGAGATTTTTGGACATAAATGATGAGCTTTTTTGAACAAAACTACATTCGTTATGGACCTGTGATACCTGGAAGTGACATCTGATGAAGAGAATCAAAGGTAATGGATTATTTACATAGTATTTTCGATTTTAGATCTCCCCAACATGACGTCTAGTCTGTATCGCAACGCGTATTTTTCTGGGCACAGTGCTCAGATTATTGCAAAGTGTGATTTCCCAGTAAGGTTATTTTTAAATCTGGCAAGTTGATTGCGTTCAAAAGATGTAAATCTATAATTCTTTAAATGACAATATAATATTTTACCAATGTTTTCTAATTTTAATTATTTAATTTGTGACGCTGACTTGACTGCCGGTTATTGGAGGAAACGATTTCCTCAACATCAATGCCATAGTAAAACGCTGTTTTTGTATATAAATATGAACTTGATAGAACTAAAAATGCATGCATTGTCTAACATAATGTCCTAGGAGTGTCATCTGATGGAGATTGTAAAAGGTTAGTGTATCATTTTAGCTGGTTTTATGGTTTTGGTGACCCTGTCTTTGACTTGACAAAACATTACACACAACTCTTGTAAATGTACTGTCCTAACATACTCTAAATTTATGCTTTCGCCGTAAAACCTTTTTGAAATCGTAAAACGTGGTTAGATTAAGGAGATGTTTATCTTTCAAATGGTGTAACATAGTTGTATTTTTGAAAAATTTGAATTTTGACATTTATTTGGATTCAAATTTGCCGCTCTTGAAATGCACCTGCTGTTGATGGAGTGCACCACAGGTGGCACGCTTAGCGTCCCACCTAGCCCCAAGAGGTTAAACAGTACAGCAAAATGGTACTTACAGAGTGCATCAAACATGATTTAGACCTTGTTTGTGAAAAACTGTTTATTTCTATATTACAACTTGCTGAAAAGTGTCAACAGTGTTTCTATCATCCTGATTAAGCAGTACAGCAAAATTGTACATACATGATTTAGACCTTGTTTGTGAAAATCGGTTTATTTCTGTATTACATGATTGCAACTTGCTGAAAAGTGTCAACAATGTTCCTTTCATCGAGTTTAAACAGTACAGCAAAAATTGAACTTACAGAGTGCATCAAACATGATTTAGACCTTGTTTGTGAGAAACTCTTTATTTCTGTATTTCATGATTGCAACTTGCTGAAAAGTGTCAACAATGTTCCTTTCATCGAGCTTAAACAGTACAGCAAAATGGTACTTACAGAGTGACTCAAACATGACTGAGACCTTGTTTTTGAAAAACTGTTTATTTCTGTATTACAACTTGCTGAAAAGTGTCAACAGTGTTTCTATCATCCTGATTAAGCAGTACAGCAAAATTGTACTTCCATGATTTTGACCTTGTTTGTGAAAAACTGTTTATTTCTGTATTACATGATTGCAACTTGCTGAAAAGTGTCAACAATGTTCCTTTCATCGAGTTTAAACAGTACAGCAAAAATGGTACTTACAGAGTGCGTCAAACATGATTTAGACCTTGTTTGTGAAAAATTGTTTTTTCTGTATTTCATGATTGCAACTTGCTGAAAAGTGTCAACAATGTTCCTTTCATCGAGCTTAAACAGTACAGCAAAATGGTACTTACAGAGTGACTCAAACATGACTGAGACCTTGTTTTTGAAAAACTGTTTATTTCTGTATTACAACTTGCTGAAAAGTGTCAACAGTGTTTCTATCATCCTGATTAAGCAGTACAGCAAAATTGTACTTCCATGATTTTGACCTTGTTTGTGAAAAACTGTTTATTTCTGTATTACATGATTGCAACTTGCTGAAAAGTGTCAACAATGTTCCTTTCATCGAGTTTAAACAGTACAGCAAAAATGGTACTTACAGAGTGCGTCAAACATGATTTAGACCTTGTTTGTGAAAAATAGTTTTTTTCTGTATTTCATGATTGCAACTTGCTGAAAAGTGTCAACAATGTTCCTTTCATCGAGCTTAAACAGTACAGCAAAATGGTACTTACAGAGTGACTCAAACATGACTGAGACCTTGTTTTTGAAAAACTGTTTATTTCTGTATTACAACTTGCTGAAAAGTGTCAACAGTGTTTCTATCATCCTGATTAAGCAGTACAGCAAAATTGTACTTCCATGATTTTGACCTTGTTTGTGAAAAACTGTTTATTTCTGTATTACATGATTGCAACTTGCTGAAAAGTGTCAACAATGTTTCTTTCATTGAGCTTAAACAGTACAGCAAAATGGTACTTACAGAGTGACTCAAACATGACTTAGACCTTGTTTTTGAAAAACTGTTCATTTCTGTATTACATGATTGCAACTTGCTGAAAAGTGTCAACAGTGTTCCTTTCATCGAGTTTAAACAGTACAGCAAAAATTGAACTTACAGAGTGCATCAAACATGATTTAGACCTTGTTTGTGAGAAACTCTTTATTTCTGTATTTCATGATTGCAACTTGCTGAAAAGTGTCAACAATGTTCCTTTCATCGAGCTTAAACAGTACAGCAAAATGGTACTTCCATGATTTTGACCTTGTTTTTGAAAAACTGTTTATTTCTGTATTACATGATTGCAACTTGCTGAAAAGTGTCAACAATGTTCCTTTCATCGAGTTTAAACAGTACAGCAAAAATGGTACTTACAGAGTGCGTCAAACATGATTTAGACCTTGTTTGTGAAAAATTTTTTTTCTGTATTTCATGATTGCAACTTGCTGAAAAGTGTCAACAATGTTCCTTTCATCGAGCTTAAACAGTACAGCAAAATGGTACTTACAGTGACTCAAACATGACTTAGACCTTGTTTTTGAAAAACTGTTTATTTCTGTTTTACATGATTGCAACTTGCTGAAAAGTGTCAACAATGTTCCTTTCATCGAGTTTAAACAGTACAGCAAAAATAGTACTTACAGAGTGCATCAAACATTATTTAGACCTTGTTTGTGAAAAACTGTTTATTTCTGTATTACAACTTGCTGAAAAGTGTCAACAGTGTTTCTATCATCCTGATTAAGCAGTACAGCAAAATTGTACTTACCTGATTTAGACCTTGTTTGTGAGAAACTCTTTATTTCTGTATTTCATGATTCCAACTTGCTGAAAAGGGTCAACAATGTTCCTTTCATTGAGTTTAAACAGTACAGCAAAATGGTACTTAGCCTCTTGGGGCTAGGTGGGACGCTAGCGTGCCACCTGTGGTGCACTCCATCAACAGCAGGTGCATTTCAAGAGCGGCAAATTTGAATCCAAATAAATGTCAAAATTCAAATTTTTCAAAAATACAACTATGTTACACCATTTGAAAGATAAACATCTCCTTAATCTAACCACGTTTTACGATTTCAAAAAGGTTTTACGGCGAAAGCATACATTTAGAGTATGTTAGGACAGTACATTTACAAGAGTTGTGTGTAATGTTTTGTCAAGTCAAAGACAGGGTCACCAAAACCATAAAACCAGCTAAAATGATACACTAACCTTTTACAATCTCCATCAGATGACACTCCTAGGACATTATGTTAGACAATGCATGCATTTTTAGTTCTATCAAGTTCATATTTATATACAAAAACAGCGTTTTACTATGGCATTGATGTTGAGGAAATCGTTTCCCTCCAATAACCGGCAGTCAAGTCAGCGTCACAAATTAAATAATTAAAATTAGAAAACATTGGTAAAATATTATATTGTCATTTAAAGAATTATAGATTTACATCTTTTGAACGCAATCAACTTGCCAGATTTAAAAATAACCTTACTGGGAAATCACACTTTGCAATAATCTGAGCACTGCGCCCAGAAAAATACGCGTTGCGATACAGACTAGACGTCATGTTGGGGAGATCTAAAATCGAAAATACTATGTAAATAATCCATTACCTTTGATTCTCTTCATCAGATGTCACTTCCAGGTATCACAGGTCCATAACGAATGTAGTTTTGTTCAAAAAAGCTCATCATTTATGTCCAAAAATCTCCGTCTCGTTAGCACATGATGTAAGCCAGCCGGACTTCTCGTCATGAACGAGGGGAAAAATATATTTCCGTTCGTTCAAACATGTCAAACGTTGTATAGCATAAATCATTAGGGCCTTTTTAACCAGAACATGAATAATATTCAAGGTGGACGAATGCATAGCCTTTTATAACGTATTGGAACGAGGGTACCCAACATGAAGTAGCGCGCCAGGTGTCTAATGGGACATCACCGTTCCATGGCTCTTGTTCGGTCAGATCTCCCTCCAGAAGACTCAAAACACTTTGTAAAGGCTGGTGACATCTAGTGGAAGCAATAGGAAGTGCCAAAATATTCCTAAACCCCTGTGTTTTTCAATGGGAGAGGTTTAAAGTCAATACAACACATCAGGTATCCACTTCCTGTCAGAAAATGTCTCAGGGTTTTGCCTGCCAAATGAGTTCTGTTATACTCACAGACACCATTCAAACAGTTTTGGAAACTTTAGAGTGTTTTCTATCCATATATAATAAGTATATGCATATTCTAGTTACTGGGTAGGATTAGTAACCAGATTAAATCGGGTACATTTTTTTTATCCAGACGTGCAAATGCTGCCCCCTAGACCCAACAGGTTAGAGAGTGACTCAAACATGACTTAGACCTTGTTTTTGAATAACTGTTTATTTCTATTTTACATGATTGCAACTTGCTGAAAAGTGTCAACAATGTTTCTATCATCGAGTTTAAACAGTACAGCAAAAATTGAAATTACAGAGTGCATCAAACATGATTTAGACCTTGTTTGTGAGAAACTCTTTTTTCAGTATTTCATGATTGCAACTTGCTGAAAAGTGTCAACAATGTTCCTTTCATCGACTTTAAACAGTACAGCAAAATGGTACTTACAGAGTGACTCAAACATGACTTAGACCTTGTTTGTGAAAAATTGTTTTTTCTGTATTTCATGATTGCAACTTGCTGAAAAGTGTCAACAATGTTCCTTTCATCGAGCTTAAACAGTACTTCAAAATGGTACTTACAGAGTGACTCAAACATGACTGAGACCTTGTTTTTGAAAAACTGTTTATTTCTGTATTACAACTTGCTGAAAAGTGTCAACAGTGTTTCTATCATCCTGATTAAGCAGTACAGCAAAATTGTACTTCCATGATTTTGACCTTGTTTGTGAAAAACTGTTTATTTCTGTATTACATGATTGCAACTTGCTGAAAAGTGTCAACAATGTTCCTTTCATCGAGCTTAAACAGTACAGCAAAATGGAACTTACAGAGTGCATCAAACATGACTTAGACCTTGTTTGTGAAAAACTGTTTATTTCTGTATTTCATGATTGCAACTTGCTGAAAAGTGTCAACAATGTTCCTTTCATCGAGCTTAAACAGTACAGCAAAATTGAAAATACATAGTGCATCAAACATGATTTAGACCTTGTTTTTGAAAAACTGTTTATTTCTGTATTACATGATTGCAACTTGCTGAAAAGTGTCAACAATGTTCCTTTCATCGAGCTTAAACAGTACAGCAAAATAGTACTTACAGAGTGACTCAAACATTACTTAGACCTTGTTTGTGAAAAACTGTTTATTTCTGTATTACAACTTGCTGAAAAGTGTCAACAGTGTTTCTATCATCCTGATTAAGCAGTACAGCAAAATTGTACTTACCTGATTTAGACCTTGTTTGTGAGAAACTCTTTATTTCTGTATTTCATGATTCCAACTTGCTGAAAAGTGTCAACAATGTTCCTTTCATTGAGCTTAAACAGTACAGCAAAATGGTACTTACAGAGTGACTCAAACATGACTTAGACCTTGTTTTTGAAAAACTGTTTATTTCTATTTTACATGATTGCAACTTGCTGAAAAGTGTCAACAATGTTTCTATCATCGAGTTTAAACAGTACAGCAAAAATTGAAATTACAGAGTGCATCAAACATGATTTAGACCTTGTTTGTGAGAAACTCTTTTTTCTGTATTTCATGATTGCAACTTGCTGAAAAGTGTCATCAATGTTCCTTTCATCGACTTTAAACAGTACAGCAAAATGGTACTTACAGAGTGACTCAAACATGACTTAGACCTTCTTTGTGAAAAATTGTTTTTTTCTGTATTTCATGATTGCAACTTGCTGAAAAGTGTCAACAATGTTCCTTTCATCGAGCTTAAACAGTACAGCAAAATGGTACTTACAGAGTGACTCAAACATGACTGAGACCTTGTTTTTGAAAAACTGTTTATTTCTGTATTACAACTTGCTGAAAAGTGTCAACAGTGTTTCTATCATCCTGATTAAGCAGTACAGCAAAATTGTACTTCCATGATTTTGACCTTGTTTGTGAAAAACTGTTTATTTCTGTATTACATGATTGCAACTTGCTGAAAAGTGTCAACAATGTTCCTTTCATCGAGTTTAAACAGTACAGCAAAATGGAACTTACAGAGTGCATCAAACATGATTTAGACCTTGTTTGTGAAAAACTGTTTTTTCTGTATTTCATGATTGCAACTTGCTGAAAAGTGTCAACAGTGTTCCTTTCATCGAGCTTAAACAGTACAGCAAAAATTGTAAATACAGAGTGCATCAAACATGATTTAGACCTTGTTTGTGAAAAACTGTTTATTTCTGTATTACATGATTGCAACTTGCTGAAAAGTGTCAACAATGTTCCTTTCATCGAGTTTAAACAGTACAGCAAAAATAGTACTTACAGAGTGCATCAAACATGACTTAGACCTTGTTTTTGAAAAACTGTTTATTTCTGTTTTACATGATTGCAACTTGCTGAAAAGTGTCAACAATGTTCCTTTCATCGAGCTTAAACAGTACAGCAAAAATAGTACTTACAGAGTGCATCAAACATTATTTAGACCTTGTTTGTGAAAAACTGTTTATTTCTGTATTACAACTTGCTGAAAAGTGTCAACAGTGTTTCTATCATCCTGATTAAGCAGTACAGCAAAATTGTACTTACCTGATTTAGACCTTGTTTGTGAGAAACTCTTTATTTCTGTATTTCATGATTCCAACTTGCTGAAAAGTGTCAACAATGTTCCTTTCATCCTGAGTTTAAACATCGCAATTATTACCTCTTGGGGCTAGGTGGGACGCTAGCGTACCACCCGTGGTGCACTCCATCAACAGCAGGTGCATTTCAAGAGCGGCAAATTTGAATCCAAATAAATGTCAAAATTCAAATTTTTCAAAAATACAACTATGTTACACCATTTGAAAGATAAACATCTCCTTAATCTAACCACGTTTTACGATTTCAAAAAGGTTTTACGGCGAAAGCATAAATTTAGAGTATGTTAGGACAGTACATTTACAAGAGTTGTGTGTAATGTTTTGTCAAGTCAAAGACAGGGTCACCAAAACCATAAAACCAGCTAAAATGATACACTAACCTTTTACAATCTCCATCAGATGACACTCCTAGGACATTATGTTAGACAATGCATGCATTTTTAGTTCTATCAAGTTGATATTTATATACAAAAACAGCGTTTTACTATGGCATTGATGTTGAGGAAATCGTTTCCCTCCAATAACCGGCAGTCAAGTCAGCGCCACAAATTAAATAATTAAAATTAGAAAACATTGGTAAAATATTATATTGTCATTTAAAGAATTATAGATTTACATCTTTTGAACGCAATCAACTTGCCAGATTTAAAAATAACCTTACTGGGAAATCACACTTTGCAATAATCTGAGCACTGTGCCCAGAAAAATACGCGCTTGCGATACAGACTAGACGTCATGTTGGGGAGATCTAAAATCGAAAATACTATGTAAATAATCCATTACCTTTGATTCTCTTCATCAGATGTCACTTCCAGGTATCACAGGTCCATAACGAATGTAGTTTTGTTCAAAAAAGCTCATCATTTATGTCCAAAAATCTCCGTCTCGTTAGCACATGATGTAAGCCAGCCGGACTTCTCGTCATGAACGAGGGGAAAAATATATTTCCGTTCGTTCAAACATGTCAAACGTTGTATAGCATAAATCATTAGGGCCTTTTTTAACCAGAACATGAATAATATTCAAGGTGGACGAATGCATAGCCTTTTATAACGTATTGGAACGAGGGTACCCAACATGAAGTAGCGCGCCAGGTGTCTAATGGGACATCACCGTTCCATGGCTCTTGTTCGGTCAGATCTCCCTCCAGAAGACTCAAAACACTTTGTAAAGGCTGGTGACATCTAGTGGAAGCAATAGGAAGTGCCAAAATATTCCTAAACCCCTGTGTTTTTCAATGGGAGAGGTTTAAAGTCAATACAACACATCAGGTATCCACTTCCTGTCAGAAAATGTCTCAGGGTTTTGCCTGCCAAATGAGTTCTGTTATACTCACAGACACCATTCAAACAGTTTTGGAAACTTTAGAGTGTTTTCTATCCATATATAATAAGTATATGCATATTCTAGTTACTGGGTAGGATTAGTAACCAGATTAAATCGGGTACATTTTTTTTATCCAGACGTGCAAATGCTGCCCCCTAGACCCAACAGGTTAGAGAGTGACTCAAACATGACTTAGACCTTGTTTTTGAATAACTGTTTATTTCTATTTTACATGATTGCAACTTGCTGAAAAGTGTCAACAATGTTTCTATCATCGAGTTTAAACAGTACAGCAAAAATTGAAAATACAGAGTGCATCAAACATGATTTAGACCTTGTTTGTGAGAAACTCTTTTTTTCAGTATTTCATGATTGCAACTTGCTGAAAAGTGTCATCAATGTTCCTTTCATTGACTTTAAACAGTACAGCAAAATGGTATTTAGAGAGTGACTCAAACATGACTTAGACCTTCTTTGTGAAAAATTGTTTTTTCTGTATTTCATGATTGCAACTTGCTGAAAAGTGTCAACAATGTTCCTTTCATCGAGCTTAAACAGTACAGCAAAATGGTACTTACAGAGTGACTCAAACATGACTGAGACCTTGTTTTTGAAAAACTGTTTATTTCTGTATTACAACTTGCTGAAAAGTGTCAACAGTGTTTCTATCATCCTGATTAAGCAGTACAGCAAAATTGTACTTCCATGATTTTGACCTTGTTTGTGAAAAACTGTTTATTTCTGTATTACATGATTGCAACTTGCTGAAAAGTGTCAACAATGTTCCTTTCATCGAGTTTAAACAGTACAGCAAAAATGGAACTTACAGAGTGCATCAAACATGATTTAGACCTTGTTTGTGAAAAATGTTTTTCTGTATTTCATGATTGCAACTTGCTGAAAAGTGTCAACAATGTTCCTTTCATCGAGCTTAAACAGTACAGCAAAAATTGAAAATACATAGTGCATCAAACATGATTTAGACCTTGTTTTTGAAAAACTGTTTATTTCTGTATTACATGATTGCAACTTGCTGAAAAGTGTCAACAATGTTCCTTTCATCGAGTTTAAACAGTACAGCAAAAATAGTACTTACAGAGTGCATCAAACATTATTTAGACCTTGTTTGTGAAAAACTGTTTATTTCTGTATTACAACTTGCTGAAAAGTGTCAACAGTGTTTCTATCATCCTGATTAAGCAGTACAGCAAAATTGTACTTACCTGATTTAGACCTTGTTTGTGAGAAACTCTTTATTTCTGTATTTCATGATTCCAACTTGCTGAAAAGGGTCAACAATGTTCCTTTCATTGAGTTTAAACAGTACAGCAAAATGGTACTTAGAGAGTGACTCAAACATGACTTAGACCTTGTTTTTGAAAAACTGTTTATTTCTATTTTACATGATTGCAACTTGCTGAAAAGTGTCAACAATGTTTCTATCATCGAGTTTAAACAGTACAGCAAAAATTGAAAATACAGAGTGCATCAAACATGATTTAGACCTTGTTTGTGAGAAACTCTTTTTTTCAGTATTTCATGATTGCAACTTGCTGAAAAGTGTCATCAATGTTCCTTTCATTGACTTTAAACAGTACAGCAAAATGGTATTTAGAGAGTGACTCAAACATGACTTAGACCTTCTTTGTGAAAAATTGTTTTTTTCTGTATTTCATGATTGCAACTTGCTGAAAAGTGTCAACAATGTTCCTTTCATCGAGCTTAAACAGTACAGCAAAATGGTACTTACAGAGTGACTCAAACATGACTTAGACCTTGTTTTTGAAAAACTGTTTATTTCTGTATTACAACTTGCTGAAAAGTGTCAACAGTGTTTCTATCATCCTGATTAAGCAGTACAGCAAAATTGTACTTCCATGATTTTGACCTTGTTTGTGAAAAACTGTTTATTTCTGTATTACATGATTGCAACTTGCTGAAAAGTGTCAACAATGTTCCTTTCATCGAGTTTAAACAGTACAGCAAAAATGGAACTTACAGAGTGCATCAAACATGATTTAGACCTTGTTTGTGAAAAAATGTTTTTTCTGTATTTCATGATTGCAACTTGCTGAAAAGTGTCAACAATGTTCCTTTCATCGAGCTTAAACAGTACAGCAAAAATTGAAAATACATAGTGCATCAAACATGATTTAGACCTTGTTTTTGAAAAACTGTTTATTTCTGTATTACATGATTGCAACTTGCTGAAAAGTGTCAACAATGTTCCTTTCATCGAGTTTAAACAGTACAGCAAAAATAGTACTTACAGAGTGCATCAAACATTACTTAGACCTTGTTTGTGAAAAACTGTTTATTTCTGTATTACAACTTGCTGAAAAGTGTCAACAGTGTTTCTATCATCCTGATTAAGCAGTACAGCAAAATTGTACTTACCTGATTTAGACCTTGTTTGTGAGAAACTCTTTATTTCTGTATTTCATGATTCCAACTTGCTGAAAAGGGTCAACAATGTTCCTTTCATTGAGTTTAAACAGTACAGCAAAATGGTACTTAGAGAGTGACTCAAACATGACTTAGACCTTGTTTTTGAAAAACTGTTTATTTCTATTTTACATGATTGCAACTTGCTGAAAAGTGTCAACAATGTTTCTATCATCGAGTTTAAACAGTACAGCAAAAATTGAAAATACAGAGTGCATCAAACATGATTTAGACCTTGTTTGTGAGAAACTCTTTTTTTCAGTATTTCATGATTGCAACTTGCTGAAAAGTGTCATCAATGTTCCTTTCATTGACTTTAAACAGTACAGCAAAATGGTATTTAGAGAGTGACTCAAACATGACTTAGACCTTCTTTGTGAAAAATTGTTTTTTTCTGTATTTCATGATTGCAACTTGCTGAAAAGTGTCAACAATGTTCCTTTCATCGAGCTTAAACAGTACAGCAAAATGGTACTTACAGAGTGACTCAAACATGACTTAGACCTTGTTTTTGAAAAACTGTTTATTTCTGTATTACAACTTGCTGAAAAGTGTCAACAGTGTTTCTATCATCCTGATTAAGCTGTACAGCAAAATTGTACTTACATGACTTAGACCTTGTTTGTGAAAAATTGTTTTTTTCTGTATTACATGATTGCAACTTGCTGAAAAGTGTCAACAATGTTCCTTTCATCGAGTTTAAACAGTACAGCAAAAATGGTACAGAGTGCATCAAACATTATTTAGACCTTGTTTGTGAAAAACTGTTTATTTCTGTATTACAACTTGCTGAAAAGTGTCAACAGTGTTTCTGTCATCCTGATTAAGCAGTACAGCAAAATTGTACTTACATGACTTAGACCTTGTTTGTGAAAAACTTTTTTTCTCTCTCTGTATTTCATGATTGCAACTTGCTGAAAAGTGTCAACAATGTTTCTTTCATCGAGCTTAAACAGTACAGCAAAATGGTACTTACAGAGTGACTCAAACATGACTTAGACCTTGTTTTTGAAAAACTGTTCATTTCTGTATTACATGATTGCAACTTGCTGAAAAGTGTCAACAGTGTTCCTTTCATCGAGTTTAACAGTACAGCAAAAATTGAACTTACAGAGTGCATCAAACATGATTTAGACCTTGTTTGTGAGAAACTCTTTATTTCTGTATTTCATGATTGCAACTTGCTGAAAAGTGTCAACAATGTTCCTTTCATCGAGCTTAAACAGTACAGCAAAATGGTACTTACAGAGTGACTCAAACATGACTGAGACCTTGTTTTTGAAAAACTGTTTATTTCTGTATTACATGATTGCAACTTGCTGAAAAGTGTCAACAATGTTTTTCATCGAGCTTAAACAGTACAGCAAAATCGTACTTACAGAGTGACTCAAACATGACTTAGACCTTGTTTTTGAAAAACTGTTCATTTCTGTATTACATGATTGCAACTTGCTGAAAAGTGTCAACAGTGTTCCTTTCATCGAGTTTAAACAGTACAGCAAAAATTTAACTTACAGAGTGCATCAAACATGATTTAGACCTTGTTTGTGAGAAACTCTTTATTTCTGTATTTCATGATTGCAACTTGCTGAAAAGTGTCAACAATGTTCCTTTCATCGAGCTTAAACAGTACAGCAAAATGGTACTTACAGAGTGACTCAAACATGACTGAGACCTTGTTTTTGAAAAACTGTTTATTTCTGTATTACATGATTGCAACTTGCTGAAAAGTGTCAACAATGTTCCTTTCATCGAGCTTAAACAGTACAGCAAAATGGTACTTACAGAGTGACTCAAACATGACTGAGACCTTGTTTTTGAAAAACTGTTTATTTCTGTATTACAACTTGCTGAAAAGTGTCAACAGTGTTTCTATCATCCTGATTAAGCAGTACAGCAAAATTGTACTTACATGATTTTGACCTTGTTTTTGAAAAACGGTTTATTTCTGTATTACATGATTGCAACTTGCTGAAAAGTGTCAACAATGTTCCTTTCATCGAGTTTAAACAGTACAGCAAAAATTGAACTTACAGAGTGCATCAAACATGATTTAGACCTTGTTTTTGAAAAACTGTTCATTTCTGTATTACATGATTGCAACTTGCTGAAAAGTGTCAACAGTGTTCCTTTCATCGAGTTTAAACAGTACAGCAAAAATTGAACTTACAGAGTGCATCAAACATGATTTAGACCTTGTTTGTGAGAAACTCTTTATTTCTGTATTTCATGATTGCAACTTGCTGAAAAGTGTCAACAATGTTCCTTTCATCGAGCTTAAACAGTACAGCAAAATGGTACTTACAGAGTGACTCAAACATGACTTAGACCTTGTTTTTGAAAAACTGTTTATTTCTGTATTACATGATTGCAACTTGCTGAAAAGTGTCAACAATGTTCCTTTCATCGAGCTTAAACAGTACAGCAAAATGGTACTTACAGAGTGACTCAAACATGACTGAGACCTTGTTTTTGAAAAACTGTTTATTTCTGTATTACAACTTGCTGAAAAGTGTCAACAGTGTTTCTATCATCCTGATTAAGCAGTACAGCAAAATTGTACTTACCATGATTTAGACCTTGTTTGTGAGAAACTCTTTATTTCTGTATTACATGATTGCAACTTGCTGAAAAGTGTCAACAATGTTCCTTTCATCGAGTTTAAACAGTACAGCAAAAATGGTACTTACAGAGTGCATCAAACATTATTTAGACCTTGTTTGTGAAAAACTGTTTATTTCTGTATTCATTCAACTTGCTGAAAAGTGTCAACAATGTTTCTTTCATCCGATTAAACAGTACAGCAAAATTGTACTTACATTCTGACTTAGACCTTGTTTGTGAAAAACTTTTTATTCTCTCTGTATTTCATGATTGCAACTTGCTGAAAAGTGTCAACAATGTTCCTTTCATCGAGCTTAAACAGTACAGCAAAATGGTACTTACAGAGTGACTCAAACATGACTGAGACCTTGTTTTTGAAAAACTGTTTATTTCTGTATTACATGATTGCAACTTGCTGAAAAGTGTCAACAATGTTCCTTTCATCGAGCTTAAACGGTACAGCAAAAATTGAACTTACAGAGTGCATCAAACATGATTTAGACCTTGTTTGTGAAAAATTGTTTTTTTCTGTATTTCATGATTGCAACTTGCTGAGAAGTGTCAACAATGTTCCTTTCATCGAGCTTAAACAGTACAGCAAAATGATACTTACAGAGTGACTCAAACATGACTGAGACCTTGTTTTTGAAAAACTGTTTATTTCTGTATTACAACTTGCTGAAAAGTGTCAACAGTGTTTCTATCATCCTGATTAAGCAGTACAGCAAAATTGTACTTACCTGATTTAGACCTTGTTTGTGAGAAACTCTTTATTTCTGTATTTCATGATTGCAACTTGCTGAAAAGTGTCAACAATGTTCCTTTCATCGAGTTTAAACAGTACAGCAAAAATGGTACTTACAGAGTGCATCAAACATTATTTAGACCTTGTTTGTGAAAAACTGTTTATTTCTATATTACAACTTGCTGAAAAGTGTCAACAGTGTTTCTATCATCCTGATTAAGCAGTACAGCAAAATTGTACATACATGATTTAGACCTTGTTTGTGAAAATCGGTTTATTTCTGTATTACATGATTGCAACTTGCTGAAAAGTGTCAACAATGTTCCTTTCATCGAGCTTAAACAGTACAGCAAAATGGTACTTACAGAGTGACTCAAACATGACTGAGACCTTGTTTTTGAAAAACTCTTTATTTCTGTATTACATGATTGCAACTTGCTGAAAAGTGTCAACAATGTTCCTTTCATCGAGCTTAAACAGTACAGCAAAATGATACTTACAGAGTGACTCAAACATGACTGAGACCTTGTTTTTGAAAAACTGTTTATTTCTGTATTACAACTTGCTGAAAAGTGTCAACAGTGTTTTTATCATCCTGATTAAGCAGTACAGCAAAATTGTACTTACATGATTTAGACCTTGTTTGTGAGAAACTCTTTATTTCTGTATTTCATGATTGCAACTTGCTGAAAAGTGTCAACAATGTTCCTTTCATCGAGTTTAAACAGTACAGCAAAAATGGTACTTACAGAGTGCATCAAACATTATTTAGACCTTGTTTGTGAAAAACTGTTTATTTCTATATTACAACTTGCTGAAAAGTGTCAACAGTGTTTCTATCATCCTGATTAAGCTGTACAGCAAAATTGTACTTACATGACTTAGACCTTGTTTGTGAAAAAAAATTTCTTCTGTATTACATGATTGCAACTTGCTGAAAAGTGTCAACAATGTTCCTTTCATCGAGTTTAAACAGTACAGCAAAAATGGTACAGAGTGCATCAAACATTATTTAGACCTTGTTTGTGAAAAACTGTTTATTTCTGTATTACAACTTGCTGAAAAGTGTCAACAGTGTTTCTGTCATCCTGATTAAGCAGTACAGCAAAATTGTACTTACATGACTTAGACCTTGTTTGTGAAAAACTTTTTTTCTGTATTTCATGATTGCAACTTGCTGAAAAGTGTCAACAATGTTCCTTTCATCGAGTTTAAACAGTACAGCAAAAAATGGAACTTACAGAGTGCATCAAACATGATTTAGACCTTGTTTGTGAATTTTTTTCTCTCTCTGTATTTCATGATTGCAACTTGCTGAAAAGTGTCAACAATGTTTCTTTCATCGAGCTTAAACAGTACAGCAAAATGGTACTTACAGAGTGACTCAAACATGACTTAGACCTTGTTTTTGAAAAACTGTTCATTTCTGTATTACATGATTGCAACTTGCTGAAAAGTGTCAACAGTGTTCCTTTCATCGAGTTTAAACAGTACAGCAAAAATTGAACTTACAGAGTGCATCAAACATGATTTAGACCTTGTTTGTGAGAAACTCTTTATTTCTGTATTTCATGATTGCAACTTGCTGAAAAGTGTCAACAATGTTCCTTTCATCGAGCTTAAACAGTACAGCAAAATGGTACTTACAGAGTGACTCAAACATGACTGAGACCTTGTTTTTGAAAAACTGTTTATTTCTGTATTACATGATTGCAACTTGCTGAAAAGTGTCAACAATGTTTTTCATCGAGCTTAAACAGTACAGCAAAATGGTACTTACAGAGTGACTCAAACATGACTTAGACCTTGTTTTTGAAAAACTGTTCATTTCTGTATTACATGATTGCAACTTGCTGAAAAGTGTCAACAGTGTTCCTTTCATCGAGTTTAAACAGTACAGCAAAAATTGAACTTACAGAGTGCATCAAACATGATTTAGACCTTGTTTGTGAGAAACTCTTTATTTCTGTATTTCATGATTGCAACTTGCTGAAAAGTGTCAACAATGTTCCTTTCATCGAGCTTAAACAGTACAGCAAAATGGTACTTCCATGATTTTGACCTTGTTTGTGAAAAACTGTTTATTTCTGTATTACATGATTGCAACTTGCTGAAAAGTGTCAACAATGTTCCTTTCATCGAGTTTAAACAGTACAGCAAAAATGGTACTTACAGAGTGCGTCAAACATGATTTAGACCTTGTTTGTGAAAAATTGTTTTTTTCTGTATTTCATGATTGCAACTTGCTGAAAAGTGTCAACAATGTTCCTTTCATCGAGCTTAAACAGTACAGCAAAATGGTACTTACAGAGTGACTCAAACATGACTGAGACCTTGTTTTTGAAAAACTGTTTATTTCTGTATTACAACTTGCTGAAAAGTGTCAACAGTGTTTCTATCATCCTGATTAAGCAGTACAGCAAAATTGTACTTCCATGATTTTGACCTTGTTTGTGAAAAACTGTTTATTTCTGTATTACATGATTGCAACTTGCTGAAAAGTGTCAACAATGTTCCTTTCATCGAGTTTAAACAGTACAGCAAAAATGGTACTTACAGAGTGCGTCAAACATGATTTAGACCTTGTTTGTGAAAAATTGTTTTTTCTGTATTTCATGATTGCAACTTGCTGAAAAGTGTCAACAATGTTCCTTTCATCGAGCTTAAACAGTACAGCAAAATGGTACTTACAGAGTGACTCAAACATGACTGAGACCTTGTTTTTGAAAAACTGTTTATTTCTGTATTACAACTTGCTGAAAAGTGTCAACAGTGTTTCTATCATCCTGATTAAGCAGTACAGCAAAATTGTACTTCCATGATTTTGACCTTGTTTGTGAAAAACTGTTTATTTCTGTATTACATGATTGCAACTTGCTGAAAAGTGTCAACAATGTTCCTTTCATTGAGCTTAAAACAGTACAGCAAAATGGTACTTACAGAGTGACTCAAACATGACTTAGACCTTGTTTTTGAAAAACTGTTCATTTCTGTATTACATGATTGCAACTTGCTGAAAAGTGTCAACAGTGTTCCTTTCATCGAGTTTAAACAGTACAGCAAAAATGTAACTTACAGAGTGCATCAAACATGATTTAGACCTTGTTTGTGAGAAACTCTTTATTTCTGTATTTCATGATTGCAACTTGCTGAAAAGTGTCAACAATGTTCCTTTCATCGAGCTTAAACAGTACAGCAAAATGGTACTTACAGAGTGACTCAAACATGACTTAGACCTTGTTTTTGAAAAACTCTTTATTTCTGTATTACATGATTGCAACTTGCTGAAAAGTGTCAACAATGTTCCTTTCATCGAGCTTAAACAGTACAGCAAAATGGTACTTACAGAGTGACTCAAACATGACTGAGACCTTGTTTTTGAAAAACTGTTTATTTCTGTATTACAACTTGCTGAAAAGTGTCAACAGTGTTTCTATCATCCTGATTAAGCAGTACAGCAAAATTGTACTTCCATGATTTTGACCTTGTTTGTGAAAAACTGTTTATTTCTGTATTACATGATTGCAACTTGCTGAAAAGTGTCAACAATGTTTCTTTCATTGAGCTTAAAACAGTACAGCAAAATGGTACTTACAGAGTGACTCAAACATGACTTAGACCTTGTTTTTGAAAAACTGTTCATTTCTGTATTACATGATTGCAACTTGCTGAAAAGTGTCAACAGTGTTCCTTTCATCGAGTTTAAACAGTACAGCAAAAATTGAACTTACAGTGCATCAAACATGATTTAGACCTTGTTTGTGAGAAACTCTTTATTTCTGTATTTCATGATTGCAACTTGCTGAAAAGTGTCAACAATGTTCCTTTCATCGAGCTTAAACAGTACAGCAAAATGGTACTTACAGAGTGACTCAAACATGACTGAGACCTTGTTTTTGAAAAACTCTTTATTTCTGTATTACATGATTGCAACTTGCTGAAAAGTGTCAACAATGTTCCTTTCATCGAGCTTAAACAGTACAGCAAAATGGTACTTACAGAGTGACTCAAACATGACTGAGACCTTGTTTTTGAAAAACTGTTTATTTCTGTATTACAACTTGCTGAAAAGTGTCAACAGTGTTTCTATCATCCTGATTAAGCAGTACAGCAAAATTGTACTTCCATGATTTTGACCTTGTTTGTGAAAAACTGTTTATTTCTGTATTACATGATTGCAACTTGCTGAAAAGTGTCAACAATGTTCCTTTCATCGAGTTTAAACAGTACAGCAAAAATGGAACTTACAGAGTGCATCAAACATGATTTAGACCTTGTTTGTGAAAAAATGTTTTTTCTGTATTTCATGATTGCAACTTGCTGAAAAGTGTCAACAATGTTCCTTTCATCGAGCTTAAACAGTACAGCAAAAATTGAAAATTACATAGTGCATCAAACATGACTTAGACCTTGTTTTTGAAAAACTGTTTATTTCTGTATTACATGATTGCAACTTGCTGAAAAGTGTCAACAATGTTCCTTTCATCGAGCTTAAACAGTACAGCAAAATGGTACTTACAGAGTGACTCAAACATGACTGAGACCTTGTTTTTGAAAAACTGTTTATTTCTGTATTACAACTTGCTGAAAAGTGTCAACAGTGTTTCTATCATCCTGATTAAGCAGTACAGCAAAATTGTACTTACCTGATTTAGACCTTGTTTGTGAGAAACTCTTTATTTCTGTATTTCATGATTGCAACTTGCTGAAAAGTGTCAACAATGTTCCTTTCATCGAGTTTAAACAGTACAGCAAAAATGGTACTTACAGAGTGCATCAAACATTATTTAGACCTTGTTTGTGAAAAACTGTTTATTTCTATATTACAACTTGCTGAAAAGTGTCAACAGTGTTTCTATCATCCTGATTAAGCAGTACAGCAAAATTGTACATACATGATTTAGACCTTGTTTGTGAAAATCGGTTTATTTCTGTATTACATGATTGCAACTTGCTGAAAAGTGTCAACAATGTTCCTTTCATCGAGTTTAAACAGTACAGCAAAAATTGTACTTACAGAGTGCATCAAACATGATTTAGACCTTGTTTGTGAAAAACTCTTTATTTCTGTATTTCATGATTGCAACTTGCTGAAAAGTGTCAACAATGTTCCTTTCATCGAGCTTAAACAGTACAGCAAAATGGTACTTACAGAGTGACTCAAACATGACTGAGACCTTGTTTTTGAAAAACTGTTTATTTCTGTATTACAACTTGCTGAAAAGTGTCAACAGTGTTTCTATCATCCTGATTAAGCAGTACAGCAAAATTGTACTTCCATGATTTTGACCTTGTTTGTGAAAAACTGTTTATTTCTGTATTACATGATTGCAACTTGCTGAAAAGTGTCAACAATGTTCCTTTCATCGAGTTTAAACAGTACAGCAAAAATGGTACTTACAGAGTGCATCAAACATGATTTAGACCTTGTTTGTGAAAAACTGTTTTTTCTGTATTTCATGATTGCAACTTGCTGAAAAGTGTCAACAATGTTCCTTTCATCGAGCTTAAACAGTACAGCAAAATGGTACTTACAGGTGACTCAAACATGACTTAGACCTTGTTTTTGAAAAACTGTTTATTTCTGTTTTACATGATTGCAACTTGCTGAAAAGTGTCAACAATGTTCCTTTCATCGAGCTTAAACAGTACAGCAAAAATAGTACTTACAGAGTGCATCAAACATGACTTAGACCTTGTTTGTGAAAAACTGTTTATTTCTGTATTACAACTTGCTGAAAAGTGTCAACAGTGTTTCTATCATCCTGATTAAGCAGTACAGCAAAATTGTACTTACCATGATTTAGACCTTGTTTGTGAAAAACTCTTTATTTCTGTATTTCATGATTCCAACTTGCTGAAAAGTGTCAACAATGTTCCTTTCATTGAGCTTAAACAGTACAGCAAAATGGTACTTAGAGAGTGACTCAAACATGACTTAGACCTTGTTTTTGAATAACTGTTTATTTCTATTTTACATGATTGCAACTTGCTGAAAAGTGTCAACAATGTTTCTATCATCGAGTTTAAACAGTACAGCAAAAATTGAAAATACAGAGTGCATCAAACATGATTTAGACCTTGTTTGTGAGAAACTCTTTTTTTCAGTATTTCATGATTGCAACTTGCTGAAAAGTGTCATCAATGTTCCTTTCATCGAGCTTTAAACAGTACAGCAAAATGGTACTTAGAGAGTGACTCAAACATGACTTAGACCTTGTTTGTGAAAAATTGTTTTTTTCTGTATTTCATGATTGCAACTTGCTGAAAAGTGTCAACAATGTTCCTTTCATCGAGCTTAAACAGTACAGCAAAATGGTACTTACAGAGTGACTCAAACATGACTTAGACCTTGTTTTTGAAAAACTGTTTATTTCTGTATTACAACTTGCTGAAAAGTGTCAACAGTGTTTCTATCATCCTGATTAAGCTGTACAGCAAAATTGTACTTACATGACTTAGACCTTGTTTGTGAAAAACTGTTTATTTCTGTATTACATGATTGCAACTTGCTGAAAAGTGTCAACAATGTTCCTTTCATCGAGCTTAAACAGTACAGCAAAAATGGTACAGAGTGCCTCAAACATTACTTAGACCTTGTTTGTGAAAAACTGTTTATTTCTGTATTACAACTTGCTGAAAAGTGTCAACAGTGTTTCTATCATCCTGATTAAGCAGTACAGCAAAATTGTACTTACATGATTTAGACCTTGTTTGTGAAAAACTTTTTATTTCTGTATTACATGATTGCAACTTGCTGAAAAGTGTCAACAATGTTCCTTTCATCGAGCTTAAACAGTACAGCAAAATGGTACTTACAGAGTGACTCAAACATGACTTAGACCTTGTTTTTGAAAAACTTTTTATTTCTGTATTACATGATTGCAACTTGCTGAAAAGTGTCAACAATGTTCCTTTCATCGAGCTTAAACAGTACAGCAAAATGGTACTTACAGAGTGACTCAAACATGACTGAGACCTTGTTTTTGAAAAACTGTTTATTTCTGTATTACATGATTGCAACTTGCTGAAAAGTGTCAACAATGTTCCTTTCATCGAGCTTAAACAGTACAGCAAAATGGTACTTACAGAGTGACTCAAACATGACTTAGACCTTGTTTTTGAAAAACTGTTCATTTCTGTATTACATGATTGCAACTTGCTGAAAAGTGTCAACAATGTTCCTTTCATCGAGTTTAAACAGTACAGCAAAAATGGTACTTACAGAGTGCATCAAACATGATTTAGACCTTGTTTGTGAGAAACTCTTTATTTCTGTATTTCATGATTGCAACTTGCTGAAAAGTGTCAACAATGTTCCTTTCATCGAGCTTAAACAGTACAGCAAAATGGTACTTACAGAGTGACTCAAACATGACTGAGACCTTGTTTTTGAAAAACTGTTTATTTCTGTATTACAACTTGCTGAAAAGTGTCAACAGTGTTTCTATCATCCTGATTAAGCAGTACAGCAAAATTGTACTTACATGATTTTGACCTTGTTTTTGAAAAACGGTTTATTTCTGTATTACATGATTGCAACTTGCTGAAAAGTGTCAACAATGTTCCTTTCATCGAGTTTAAACAGTACAGCAAAAATTGAACTTACAGAGTGCATCAAACATGATTTAGACCTTGTTTGTGAAAAATTGTTTTTTCTGTATTTCATGATTGCAACTTGCTGAAAAGTGTCAACAATGTTCCTTTCATCGAGCTTAAACAGTACAGCAAAATGATACTTACAGAGTGACTCAAACATGACTGAGACCTTGTTTTTGAAAAACTGTTTATTTCTGTATTACAACTTGCTGAAAAGTGTCAACAGTGTTTCTATCATCCTGATTAAGCAGTACAGCAAAATTGTACTTACCTGATTTAGACCTTGTTTGTGAGAAACTCTTTATTTCTGTATTTCATGATTGCAACTTGCTGAAAAGTGTCAACAATGTTCCTTTCATCGAGTTTAAACAGTACAGCAAAAATGGTACTTACAGAGTGCATCAAACATTATTTAGACCTTGTTTGTGAAAAACTGTTTATTTCTATATTACAACTTGCTGAAAAGTGTCAACAGTGTTTCTATCATCCTGATTAAGCAGTACAGCAAAATTGTACATACATGATTTAGACCTTGTTTGTGAAAATCGGTTTATTTCTGTATTACATGATTGCAACTTGCTGAAAAGTGTCAACAATGTTCCTTTCATCGAGCTTAAACAGTACAGCAAAATGGTACTTACAGAGTGACTCAAACATGACTGAGACCTTGTTTTTGAAAAACTCTTTATTTCTGTATTACATGATTGCAACTTGCTGAAAAGTGTCAACAATGTTCCTTTCATCGAGCTTAAACAGTACAGCAAAATGGTACTTACAGAGTGACTCAAACATGACTGAGACCTTGTTTTTGAAAAACTGTTTATTTCTGTATTACAACTTGCTGAAAAGTGTCAACAATGTTTCTATCATCCTGATTAAGCAGTACAGCAAAATTGTACTTACTCCCATGATTTAGACCTTGTTTGTGAGAAACTGTTTATTTCTGTATTACATGATTGCAACTTGCTGAAAAGTGTCAACAATGTTCCTTTCATCGAGCTTAAACAGTACAGCAAAAATGGTACTTACAGAGTGCATCAAACATTATTTAGACCTTGTTTTTGAAAAACTGTTTATTTCTATATTACAACTTGCTGAAAAGTGTCAACAGTGTTTCTATCATCCTGATTAAGCAGTACAGCAAAATTGTACATACATGATTTAGACCTTGTTTGTGAAAAATTGTTTTTTTCTGTATTTCATGATTGCAACTTGCTGAAAAGTGTCAACAATGTTCCTTTCATCGAGCTTAAACAGTACAGCAAAATGGTACTTACAGAGTGACTCAAACATGACTGAGACCTTGTTTTTGAAAAACTGTTTATTTCTATTTTACATGATTGCAACTTGCTGAAAAGTGTCAACAATGTTTCTATCATCCGAGTTTAAACAGTACAGCAAAAATTGAAAATACAGAGTGCATCAAACATGATTTAGACCTTGTTTGTGAGAAACTCTTTTTTTCAGTATTTCATGATTGCAACTTGCTGAAAAGTGTCATCAATGTTCCTTTCATTGACTTTAAACAGTACAGCAAAATGGTACTTACAGAGTGACTCAAACATGACTTAGACCTTGTTTGTGAAAAATTGTTTTTTTCTGTATTTCATGATTGCAACTTGCTGAAAAGTGTCAACAATGTTCCTTTCATCGAGCTTAAACAGTACAGCAAAATGGTACTTACAGAGTGACTCAAACATGACTTAGACCTTGTTTTTGAAAAACTGTTTATTTCTGTATTACACACTTGCTGAAAAGTGTCAACAGTGTTTCTATCATCCTGATTAAGCTGTACAGCAAAATTGTACTTACATGACTTAGACCTTGTTTGTGAAAAATTGTTTTTTTCTGTATTACATGATTGCAACTTGCTGAAAAGTGTCAACAATGTTCCTTTCATCGAGCTTAAACAGTACAGCAAAAATGGTACAGAGTGCCTCAAACATTACTTAGACCTTGTTTGTGAAAAACTGTTTATTTCTGTATTACAACTTGCTGAAAAGTGTCAACAGTGTTTCTATCATCCTGATTAAGCAGTACAGCAAAATTGTACTTACATGACTTAGACCTTGTTTGTGAAAAACTTTTTTTCTGTATTTCATGATTGCAACTTGCTGAAAAGTGTCAACAATGTTCCTTTCATCGAGTTTAAACAGTACAGCAAAAATGGTACTTACAGAGTGCATCAAACATGATTTAGACCTTGTTTGTGAAAATTTTTATTTCTGTATTTCATGATTGCAACTTGCTGAAAAGTGTCAACAATGTTCCTTTCATCGAGCTTAAACAGTACAGCAAAATGGTACTTACAGAGTGACTCAAACATGACTGAGACCTTGTTTTTGAAAAACTGTTTATTTCTGTATTACATGATTGCAACTTGCTGAAAAGTGTCAACAATGTTCCTTTCATCGAGCTTAAACAGTACAGCAAAATTGTACTTACAGAGTGACTCAAACATGACTTAGACCTTGTTTTTGAAAAACTGTTCATTTCTGTATTACATGATTGCAACTTGCTGAAAAGTGTCAACAATGTTCCTTTCATCCGAGTTTAAACAGTACAGCAAAATTGAACTTACAGAGTGCATCAAACATGATTTAGACCTTGTTTGTGAGAAACTCTTTATTTCTGTATTACATGATTGCAACTTGCTGAAAAGTGTCAACAATGTTCCTTTCATCGAGCTTAAACAGTACAGCAAAATGGTACTTACAGAGTGACTCAAACATGACTTAGACCTTGTTTTTGAAAAACTGTTTATTTCTGTATTACATGATTGCAACTTGCTGAAAAGTGTCAACAATGTTCCTTTCATCGAGCTTAAACAGTACAGCAAAATTGTACTTACAGAGTGACTCAAACATGACTTAGACCTTGTTTGTGAAAAACTGTTTATTTCTGTATTACATACTTGCTGAAAAGTGTCAACAATGTTCCTTTCATCGAGTTTAAACAGTACAGCAAAATTGTACTTACAGAGTGCATCAAACATGATTTAGACCTTGTTTGTGAAAAACTCTTTATTTCTGTATTTCATGATTGCAACTTGCTGAAAAGTGTCAACAATGTTCCTTTCATCGAGCTTAAACAGTACAGCAAAATGGTACTTACAGAGTGACTCAAACATGACTGAGACCTTGTTTTTGAAAAACTGTTTATTTCTGTATTACAACTTGCTGAAAAGTGTCAACAGTGTTTCTATCATCCTGATTAAGCAGTACAGCAAAATTGTACTTCCATGATTTTGACCTTGTTTGTGAAAAACTGTTTATTTCTGTATTACATGATTGCAACTTGCTGAAAAGTGTCAACAATGTTCCTTTCATCGAGCTTAAACAGTACAGCAAAATGGTACTTACAGAGTGACTCAAACATGACTTAGACCTTGTTTTTGAAAAACTGTTTATTTCTGTATTACATGATTGCAACTTGCTGAAAAGTGTCAACAATGTTCCTTTCATCGAGTTTAAACAGTACAGCAAAATTGTACTTACAGAGTGCATCAAACATGATTTAGACCTTGTTTGTGAAAAACTATTTATTTCTGTATTACATGATTGCAACTTGCTGAAAAGTGTCAACAATGTTCCTTTCATCGAGCTTAAACAGTACAGCAAAATGGTACTTACAGAGTGACTCAAACATGACTTAGACCTTGTTTTTGAAAAACTGTTTATTTCTGTATTACATGATTGCAACTTGCTGAAAAGTGTCAACAATGTTCCTTTCATCGAGCTTAAACAGTACAGCAAAATGGTACTTACAGAGTGACTCAAACATGACTGAGACCTTGTTTTTGAAAAACTGTTTATTTCTGTATTACAACTTGCTGAAAAGTGTCAACAGTGTTTCTATCATCCTGATTAAGCAGTACAGCAAAATTGTACTTACCTGATTTAGACCTTGTTTGTGAGAAACTGTTTATTTCTGTATTACATGATTGCAACTTGCTGAAAAGTGTCAACAATGTTCCTTTCATCGAGCTTAAACAGTACAGCAAAAATGGTACTTACAGAGTGCACTCAAACATTATTTAGACCTTGTTTGTGAAAAACTGTTTATTTCTATATTACAACTTGCTGAAAAGTGTCAACAGTGTTTCTATCATCCTGATTAAGCAGTACAGCAAAATTGTACATACATGATTTAGACCTTGTTTGTGAAAATCTGTTTATTTCTGTATTACATGATTGCAACTTGCTGAAAAGTGTCAACAATGTTCCTTTCATCGAGCTTAAACAGTACAGCAAAATGGTACTTACAGAGTGACTCAAACATGACTTAGACCTTGTTTTTGAAAAACTCTTTATTTCTGTATTACATGATTGCAACTTGCTGAAAAGTGTCAACAATGTTCCTTTCATCGAGCTTAAACAGTACAGCAAAATGGTACTTACAGAGTGACTCAAACATGACTGAGACCTTGTTTTTGAAAAACTGTTTATTTCTGTATTACAACTTGCTGAAAAGTGTCAACAGTGTTTCTATCATCCTGATTAAGCAGTACAGCAAAATTGTACTTCCATGATTTTGACCTTGTTTGTGAAAAACTGTTTATTTCTGTATTACATGATTGCAACTTGCTGAAAAGTGTCAACAATGTTCCTTTCATCGAGTTTAAACAGTACAGCAAAAATGGTACTTACAGAGTGCGTCAAACATGATTTAGACCTTGTTTGTGAAAAATTGTTTTTTCTGTATTTCATGATTGCAACTTGCTGAAAAGTGTCAACAATGTTCCTTTCATCGAGCTTAAACAGTACAGCAAAATGGTACTTACAGAGTGACTCAAACATGACTGAGACCTTGTTTTTGAAAAACTGTTTATTTCTGTATTACAACTTGCTGAAAAGTGTCAACAGTGTTTCTATCATCCTGATTAAGCAGTACAGCAAAATTGTACTTACACATGACTTTTAGACCTTGTTTGTGAAAAACTGTTTATTTCTGTATTACATGATTGCAACTTGCTGAAAAGTGTCAACAATGTTCCTTTCATCGAGCTTAAACAGTACAGCAAAAATGGTACTTACAGAGTGCACTCAAACATTATTTAGACCTTGTTTTTGAAAAACTGTTTATTTCTGTATTACATTTACTTGCTGAAAAGTGTCAACAATGTTTCTTTCATCCTGATTAAGCAGTACAGCAAAATTGTACTTACATGACTTTAGACCTTGTTTTTGAAAAACTGTTTATTTCTGTATTTCATGATTGCAACTTGCTGAAAAGTGTCAACAATGTTCCTTTCATCGAGTTTAAACAGTACAGCAAAAATGGTACTTACAGAGTGCATCAAACATGACTTAGACCTTGTTTGTGAAAAACTCTTTATTTCTGTATTTCATGATTGCAACTTGCTGAAAAGTGTCAACAATGTTCCTTTCATCGAGCTTAAACAGTACAGCAAAATGGTACTTACAGAGTGACTCAAACATGACTGAGACCTTGTTTTTGAAAAACTGTTTATTTCTGTATTACATACTTGCTGAAAAGTGTCAACAGTGTTTCTATCATCCTGATTAAGCAGTACAGCAAAATTGTACTTCACATGATTTAGACCTTGTTTGTGAAAAACTGTTTATTTCTGTATTACATGATTGCAACTTGCTGAAAAGTGTCAACAATGTTCCTTTCATCGAGCTTAAACAGTACAGCAAAAATGGTACTTACAGAGTGCACTCAAACATGATTTAGACCTTGTTTGTGAAAAACTGTTTATTTCTGTATTTCATGATTGCAACTTGCTGAAAAGTGTCAACAATGTTCCTTTCATCGAGCTTAAACAGTACAGCAAAATGGTACTTACAGAGTGACTCAAACATGACTGAGACCTTGTTTTTGAAAAACTGTTTATTTCTGTATTACAACTTGCTGAAAAGTGTCAACAGTGTTTCTATCATCCTGATTAAGCAGTACAGCAAAATTGTACTTCCATGATTTTGACCTTGTTTGTGAAAAACTGTTTATTTCTGTATTACATGATTGCAACTTGCTGAAAAGTGTCAACAATGTTCCTTTCATCGAGCTTAAACAGTACAGCAAAAATGGTACTTACAGAGTGCGTCAAACATGATTTAGACCTTGTTTGTGAAAAATTGTTTTTTCTGTATTACATGATTGCAACTTGCTGAAAAGTGTCAACAATGTTCCTTTCATCGAGCTTAAACAGTACAGCAAAATGGTACTTACAGAGTGACTCAAACATGACTTAGACCTTGTTTTTGAAAAACTGTTTATTTCTGTATTACACAACTTGCTGAAAAGTGTCAACAATGTTTCTATCATCCGAGTTTAAGCAGTACAGCAAAATTGTACTTACAAGTGCATCAAACATGATTTAGACCTTGTTTGTGAGAAACTCTTTATTTCTGTATTTCATGATTGCAACTTGCTGAAAAGTGTCAACAATGTTCCTTTCATCGAGCTTAAACAGTACAGCAAAATGGTACTTACAGAGTGACTCAAACATGACTTAGACCTTGTTTTTGAAAAATTGTTTATTTCTGTATTTCATGATTGCAACTTGCTGAAAAGTGTCAACAATGTTCCTTTCATCGAGCTTAAACAGTACAGCAAAATGGTACTTACAGAGTGACTCAAACATGACTTAGACCTTGTTTTTGAAAAACTGTTTATTTCTGTATTACATACTTGCTGAAAAGTGTCAACAGTGTTTCTATCATCCTGATTAAGCTGTACAGCAAAATTGTACTTACATGATTTAGACCTTGTTTGTGAAAAACTGTTTATTTCTGTATTACATGATTGCAACTTGCTGAAAAGTGTCAACAATGTTCCTTTCATCGAGCTTAAACAGTACAGCAAAATGGTACTTACAGAGTGACTCAAACATTACTTAGACCTTGTTTGTGAAAAACTGTTTATTTCTGTATTACATACTTGCTGAAAAGTGTCAACAGTGTTTCTTTCATCCTGATTAAGCAGTACAGCAAAATTGTACTTACATGATTTAGACCTTGTTTGTGAAAAACTGTTTATTTCTGTATTTCATGATTGCAACTTGCTGAAAAGTGTCAACAATGTTCCTTTCATCGAGCTTAAACAGTACAGCAAAATGGTACTTACAGAGTGACTCAAACATGACTTAGACCTTGTTTTTGAAAAACTCTTTATTTCTGTATTTCATGATTGCAACTTGCTGAAAAGTGTCAACAATGTTCCTTTCATCGAGCTTAAACAGTACAGCAAAATGGTACTTACAGAGTGACTCAAACATGACTGAGACCTTGTTTTTGAAAAACTGTTTATTTCTGTATTACAACTTGCTGAAAAGTGTCAACAGTGTTTCTATCATCCTGATTAAGCAGTACAGCAAAATTGTACTTCCATGATTTTGACCTTGTTTGTGAAAAACTGTTTATTTCTGTATTACATGATTGCAACTTGCTGAAAAGTGTCAACAATGTTCCTTTCATCGAGTTTAAACAGTACAGCAAAAATGGTACTTACAGAGTGCGTCAAACATGATTTAGACCTTGTTTGTGAAAAATTGTTTTTTCTGTATTTCATGATTGCAACTTGCTGAAAAGTGTCAACAATGTTCCTTTCATCGAGCTTAAACAGTACAGCAAAATGGTACTTACAGAGTGACTCAAACATGACTGAGACCTTGTTTTTGAAAAACTGTTTATTTCTGTATTACAACTTGCTGAAAAGTGTCAACAGTGTTTCTATCATCCTGATTAAGCAGTACAGCAAAATTGTACTTCCATGATTTTGACCTTGTTTGTGAAAAACTGTTTATTTCTGTATTACATGATTGCAACTTGCTGAAAAGTGTCAACAATGTTCCTTTCATCGAGTTTAAACAGTACAGCAAAAATGGTACTTACAGAGTGCGTCAAACATGACTTAGACCTTGTTTGTGAAAAATTGTTTTTTCTGTATTTCATGATTGCAACTTGCTGAAAAGTGTCAACAATGTTCCTTTCATCGAGCTTAAACAGTACAGCAAAATGGTACTTACAGAGTGACTCAAACATGACTGAGACCTTGTTTTTGAAAAACTGTTTATTTCTGTATTACAGATTGCAACTTGCTGAAAAGTGTCAACAATGTTTCTATCATCGAGTTTAAGCAGTACAGCAAAATTGAAATACAAGTGCTCAAACATGATTTAGACCTTGTTTGTGAGAAACTCTTTTTTCTGTATTTCATGATTGCAACTTGCTGAAAAGTGTCAACAATGTTCCTTTCATCGAGCTTTAAACAGTACAGCAAAATGGTACTTACAGAGTGACTCAAACATGACTTAGACCTTGTTTGTGAAAAATTGTTTATTTCTGTATTTCATGATTGCAACTTGCTGAAAAGTGTCAACAATGTTCCTTTCATCGAGCTTAAACAGTACAGCAAAATGGTACTTACAGAGTGACTCAAACATGACTTAGACCTTGTTTTTGAAAAACTGTTTATTTCTGTATTACAACTTGCTGAAAAGTGTCAACAGTGTTTCTATCATCCTGATTAAGCTGTACTGCAAAATTGTACTTACCATGACTTAGACCTTGTTTGTGAAAAACTGTTTATTTCTGTATTACATGATTGCAACTTGCTGAAAAGTGTCAACAATGTTCCTTTCATCGAGCTTAAACAGTACAGCAAAATGGTACTTACAGAGTGACTCAAACATTACTTAGACCTTGTTTTTGAAAAACTGTTTATTTCTGTATTACAACTTGCTGAAAAGTGTCAACAATGTTTCTATCATCCTGATTAAGCAGTACAGCAAAATTGTACTTACATGACTTTAGACCTTGTTTGTGAAAAACTGTTTATTTCTGTATTTCATGATTGCAACTTGCTGAAAAGTGTCAACAATGTTCCTTTCATCGAGTTTAAACAGTACAGCAAAAATGGTACTTACAGAGTGCATCAAACATGATTTAGACCTTGTTTGTGAAAAATTTTTTATTTCTGTATTTCATGATTGCAACTTGCTGAAAAGTGTCAACAATGTTCCTTTCATCGAGCTTAAACAGTACAGCAAAATGGTACTTACAGAGTGACTCAAACATGACTTAGACCTTGTTTTTGAAAAACTGTTCATTTCTGTATTACATGATTGCAACTTGCTGAAAAGTGTCAACAGTGTTCCTTTCATCGAGTTTAAGCAGTACAGCAAAAATTGTACTTACAGAGTGCATCAAACATGATTTAGACCTTGTTTGTGAGAAACTCTTTATTTCTGTATTTCATGATTGCAACTTGCTGAAAAGTGTCAACAATGTTCCTTTCATCGAGCTTAAACAGTACAGCAAAATGGTACTTACAGAGTGACTCAAACATGACTTAGACCTTGTTTTTGAAAAACTGTTTATTTCTGTATTACATGATTGCAACTTGCTGAAAAGTGTCAACAATGTTCCTTTCATCGAGCTTAAACAGTACAGCAAAATGGTACTTACAGAGTGACTCAAACATGACTTAGACCTTGTTTTTGAAAAACTGTTCATTTCTGTATTACATGATTGCAACTTGCTGAAAAGTGTCAACAATGTTCCTTTCATCGAGTTTAAACAGTACAGCAAAATTGTACTTACAGAGTGCATCAAACATGATTTAGACCTTGTTTGTGAGAAACTCTTTATTTCTGTATTTCATGATTGCAACTTGCTGAAAAGTGTCAACAATGTTCCTTTCATCGAGCTTAAACAGTACAGCAAAATGGTACTTACAGAGTGACTCAAACATGACTTAGACCTTGTTTTTGAAAAACTGTTTATTTCTGTATTACATGATTGCAACTTGCTGAAAAGTGTCAACAATGTTCCTTTCATCGAGCTTAAACAGTACAGCAAAATGGTACTTACAGAGTGACTCAAACATGACTTAGACCTTGTTTTTGAAAAACTGTTTATTTCTGTATTACATGATTGCAACTTGCTGAAAAGTGTCAACAATGTTCCTTTCATCGAGCTTAAACAGTACAGCAAAATGGTACTTACAGAGTGACTCAAACATGACTGAGACCTTGTTTTTGAAAAACTGTTTATTTCTGTATTACAACTTGCTGAAAAGTGTCAACAGTGTTTCTATCATCCTGATTAAGCAGTACAGCAAAATTGTACTTCCATGATTTTGACCTTGTTTGTGAAAAACTGTTTATTTCTGTATTACATGATTGCAACTTGCTGAAAAGTGTCAACAATGTTCCTTTCATCGAGTTTAAACAGTACAGCAAAAATGGTACTTACAGAGTGCGTCAAACATGATTTAGACCTTGTTTGTGAAAAATTGTTTTTTTCTGTATTTCATGATTGCAACTTGCTGAAAAGTGTCAACAATGTTCCTTTCATCGAGCTTAAACAGTACAGCAAAATGGTACTTACAGAGTGACTCAAACATGACTGAGACCTTGTTTTTGAAAAACTGTTTATTTCTGTATTACATGATTGCAACTTGCTGAAAAGTGTCAACAATGTTTCTTTCATCTGAGCTTAAACAGTACAGCAAAATTGTACTTACAGAGTGCTCAAACATGATTTAGACCTTGTTTTTGAAAAACTGTTCATTTCTGTATTACATGATTGCAACTTGCTGAAAAGTGTCAACAATGTTCCTTTCATCGAGTTTAAACAGTACAGCAAAAATGGTACTTACAGAGTGCATCAAACATGATTTAGACCTTGTTTGTGAAAAACTCTTTATTTCTGTATTTCATGATTGCAACTTGCTGAAAAGTGTCAACAATGTTCCTTTCATCGAGCTTAAACAGTACAGCAAAATGGTACTTACAGAGTGACTCAAACATGACTGAGACCTTGTTTTTGAAAAACTGTTTATTTCTGTATTACAACTTGCTGAAAAGTGTCAACAGTGTTTCTATCATCCTGATTAAGCAGTACAGCAAAATTGTACTTCCATGATTTTGACCTTGTTTGTGAAAAACTGTTTATTTCTGTATTACATGATTGCAACTTGCTGAAAAGTGTCAACAATGTTCCTTTCATCGAGCTTAAACAGTACAGCAAAAATGGTACTTACAGAGTGCGTCAAACATGACTTAGACCTTGTTTGTGAAAAATTGTTTATTTCTGTATTTCATGATTGCAACTTGCTGAAAAGTGTCAACAATGTTCCTTTCATCGAGCTTAAACAGTACAGCAAAATGGTACTTACAGAGTGACTCAAACATGACTGAGACCTTGTTTTTGAAAAACTGTTTATTTCTGTATTACAACTTGCTGAAAAGTGTCAACAATGTTTCTATCATCCTGATTAAGCAGTACAGCAAAATTGTACTTCCATGATTTTGACCTTGTTTGTGAAAAACTGTTTATTTCTGTATTACATGATTGCAACTTGCTGAAAAGTGTCAACAATGTTCCTTTCATCGAGCTTAAACAGTACAGCAAAATGGTACTTACAGAGTGACGTCAAACATGACTTAGACCTTGTTTGTGAAAAACTGTTTATTTCTGTATTTCATGATTGCAACTTGCTGAAAAGTGTCAACAATGTTCCTTTCATCGAGTTTAAACAGTACAGCAAAAATTGTACTTACAGAGTGCATCAAACATGATTTAGACCTTGTTTGTGAAAAACTCTTTATTTCTGTATTTCATGATTGCAACTTGCTGAAAAGTGTCAACAATGTTCCTTTCATCGAGCTTAAACAGTACAGCAAAATGGTACTTACAGAGTGACTCAAACATGACTTAGACCTTGTTTTTGAAAAACTGTTTATTTCTGTATTACATCACTTGCTGAAAAGTGTCAACAGTGTTTCTATCATCCTGATTAAGCAGTACAGCAAAATTGTACTTACAGATCTCCATGATTTTGACCTTGTTTGTGAAAAACTGTTTATTTCTGTATTACATGATTGCAACTTGCTGAAAAGTGTCAACAATGTTCCTTTCATCGAGCTTAAACAGTACAGCAAAATGGTACTTACAGAGTGACTCAAACATGACTTAGACCTTGTTTTTGAAAAACTGTTTATTTCTGTATTACATGATTGCAACTTGCTGAAAAGTGTCAACAGTGTTCCTTTCATCGAGCTTAAACAGTACAGCAAAATTGAACTTACAGAGTGCATCAAACATGACTTAGACCTTGTTTGTGAGAAACTCTTTATTTCTGTATTTCATGATTGCAACTTGCTGAAAAGTGTCAACAATGTTCCTTTCATCGAGCTTAAACAGTACAGCAAAATGGTACTTACAGAGTGACTCAAACATGACTGAGACCTTGTTTTTGAAAAACTGTTTATTTCTGTATTACAACTTGCTGAAAAGTGTCAACAGTGTTTCTATCATCCTGATTAAGCAGTACAGCAAAATTGTACTTCCATGATTTTGACCTTGTTTGTGAAAAACTGTTTATTTCTGTATTACATGATTGCAACTTGCTGAAAAGTGTCAACAATGTTCCTTTCATCGAGCTTAAACAGTACAGCAAAATGGTACTTACAGAGTGACTCAAACATGACTTAGACCTTGTTTTTGAAAAACTGTTCATTTCTGTATTACATGATTGCAACTTGCTGAAAAGTGTCAACAGTGTTCCTTTCATCGAGTTTAAACAGTACAGCAAAAATTGAACTTACAGAGTGCATCAAACATGATTTAGACCTTGTTTGTGAGAAACTCTTTATTTCTGTATTTCATGATTGCAACTTGCTGAAAAGTGTCAACAATGTTCCTTTCATCGAGCTTAAACAGTACAGCAAAATGGTACTTACAGAGTGACTCAAACATGACTGAGACCTTGTTTTTGAAAAACTGTTTATTTCTGTATTACATGATTGCAACTTGCTGAAAAGTGTCAACAATGTTCCTTTCATCGAGCTTAAACAGTACAGCAAAATGGTACTTACAGAGTGACTCAAACATGACTGAGACCTTGTTTTTGAAAAACTGTTTATTTCTGTATTACAACTTGCTGAAAAGTGTCAACAGTGTTTCTATCATCCTGATTAAGCAGTACAGCAAAATTGTACTTCCATGATTTTGACCTTGTTTGTGAAAAACTGTTTATTTCTGTATTACATGATTGCAACTTGCTGAAAAGTGTCAACAATGTTCCTTTCATCGAGTTTAAACAGTACAGCAAAAATGGTACTTACAGAGTGCGTCAAACATGATTTAGACCTTGTTTGTGAAAAATTGTTTTTTCTGTATTTCATGATTGCAACTTGCTGAAAAGTGTCAACAATGTTCCTTTCATCGAGCTTAAACAGTACAGCAAAATGGTACTTACAGAGTGACTCAAACATGACTGAGACCTTGTTTTTGAAAAACTGTTTATTTCTGTATTACAACTTGCTGAAAAGTGTCAACAGTGTTTCTATCATCCTGATTAAGCAGTACAGCAAAATTGTACTTACCTGATTTAGACCTTGTTTGTGAGAAACTCTTTATTTCTGTATTTCATGATTGCAACTTGCTGAAAAGTGTCAACAATGTTCCTTTCATCGAGCTTAAACAGTACAGCAAAAATGGTACTTACAGAGTGCCTCAAACATTATTTAGACCTTGTTTTTGAAAAACTGTTTATTTCTATATTACAACTTGCTGAAAAGTGTCAACAATGTTTCTATCATCCTGATTAAACAGTACAGCAAAATTGTACTTACATGATTTAGACCTTGTTTGTGAAAATCTGTTTATTTCTGTATTACATGATTGCAACTTGCTGAAAAGTGTCAACAATGTTCCTTTCATCGAGCTTAAACAGTACAGCAAAATGGTACTTACAGAGTGACTCAAACATGACTTAGACCTTGTTTTTGAAAAACTGTTTATTTCTGTATTACATGAACTTGCTGAAAAGTGTCAACAATGTTTCTATCATCCTGATTAAGCAGTACAGCAAAATTGTACTTACAGATGACTTTTAGACCTTGTTTTTGAAAAACTGTTTATTTCTGTATTACATGATTGCAACTTGCTGAAAAGTGTCAACAATGTTCCTTTCATCGAGCTTAAACAGTACAGCAAAAATGGTACTTACAGAGTGACTCAAACATTACTTAGACCTTGTTTTTGAAAAACTGTTTATTTCTGTATTACAACTTGCTGAAAAGTGTCAACAATGTTTCTATCATCCTGAGTTAAGCAGTACAGCAAAATTGTACTATACATGATTTAGACCTTGTTTGTGAAAATCTGTTTATTTCTGTATTACATGATTGCAACTTGCTGAAAAGTGTCAACAATGTTCCTTTCATCGAGCTTAAACAGTACAGCAAAATGGTACTTACAGAGTGACTCAAACATGACTTAGACCTTGTTTTTGAAAAACTGTTTATTTCTGTATTACAACTTGCTGAAAAGTGTCAACAATGTTTCTATCATCCTGATTAAGCAGTACAGCAAAATTGTACTTACATGATTTTGACCTTGTTTGTGAAAAACTGTTTATTTCTGTATTACATGATTGCAACTTGCTGAAAAGTGTCAACAATGTTCCTTTCATCGAGTTTAAACAGTACAGCAAAAATGGTACTTACAGAGTGCATCAAACATGATTTAGACCTTGTTTGTGAAAAACTGTTTTTTCTGTATTACATGATTGCAACTTGCTGAAAAGTGTCAACAATGTTCCTTTCATCGAGCTTAAACAGTACAGCAAAATGGTACTTACAGAGTGACTCAAACATGACTGAGACCTTGTTTTTGAAAAACTGTTTATTTCTGTATTACATGATTGCAACTTGCTGAAAAGTGTCAACAATGTTCCTTTCATCGAGCTTAAACAGTACAGCAAAATGGTACTTACAGAGTGACTCAAACATGACTGAGACCTTGTTTTTGAAAAACTGTTTATTTCTGTATTACAACTTGCTGAAAAGTGTCAACAGTGTTTCTATCATCCTGATTAAGCAGTACAGCAAAATTGTACTTCCATGATTTTGACCTTGTTTGTGAAAAACTGTTTATTTCTGTATTACATGATTGCAACTTGCTGAAAAGTGTCAACAATGTTTCTTTCATCGAGCTTAAACAGTACAGCAAAATGGTACTTACAGAGTGACTCAAACATGACTTAGACCTTGTTTTTGAAAAACTGTTCATTTCTGTATTACATGATTGCAACTTGCTGAAAAGTGTCAACAATGTTCCTTTCATCGAGTTTAAACAGTACAGCAAAAATTGAACTTACAGAGTGCATCAAACATGATTTAGACCTTGTTTGTGAGAAACTCTTTATTTCTGTATTTCATGATTGCAACTTGCTGAAAAGTGTCAACAATGTTCCTTTCATCGAGCTTAAACAGTACAGCAAAATGGTACTTACAGAGTGACTCAAACATGACTGAGACCTTGTTTTTGAAAAACTGTTTATTTCTGTATTACATGATTGCAACTTGCTGAAAAGTGTCAACAATGTTCCTTTCATCGAGCTTAAACAGTACAGCAAAATGGTACTTACAGAGTGACTCAAACATGACTGAGACCTTGTTTTTGAAAAACTGTTTATTTCTGTATTACAACTTGCTGAAAAGTGTCAACAGTGTTTCTATCATCCTGATTAAGCAGTACAGCAAAATTGTACTTACATGATTTTGACCTTGTTTGTGAAAAACTGTTTATTTCTGTATTACATGATTGCAACTTGCTGAAAAGTGTCAACAATGTTCCTTTCATCGAGTTTAAACAGTACAGCAAAAATTGTACTTACAGAGTGCGTCAAACATGATTTAGACCTTGTTTGTGAAAAATTGTTTTTTCTGTATTTCATGATTGCAACTTGCTGAAAAGTGTCAACAATGTTCCTTTCATCGAGCTTAAACAGTACAGCAAAATGGTACTTACAGAGTGACTCAAACATGACTGAGACCTTGTTTTTGAAAAACTGTTTATTTCTGTATTACAACTTGCTGAAAAGTGTCAACAGTGTTTCTATCATCCTGATTAAGCAGTACAGCAAAATTGTACTTACCATGATTTAGACCTTGTTTGTGAGAAACTCTTTATTTCTGTATTTCATGATTGCAACTTGCTGAAAAGTGTCAACAATGTTCCTTTCATCGAGTTTAAACAGTACAGCAAAAATGGTACTTACAGAGTGCATCAAACATTATTTAGACCTTGTTTGTGAAAAACTGTTTATTTCTATATTACAACTTGCTGAAAAGTGTCAACAGTGTTTCTATCATCCTGATTAAGCAGTACAGCAAAATTGTACATACATGATTTAGACCTTGTTTGTGAAAATCGGTTTATTTCTGTATTACATGATTGCAACTTGCTGAAAAGTGTCAACAATGTTCCTTTCATCGAGCTTAAACAGTACAGCAAAATGGTACTTACAGAGTGACTCAAACATGACTGAGACCTTGTTTTTGAAAAACTGTTTATTTCTGTATTACAACTTGCTGAAAAGTGTCAACAGTGTTTCTATCATCCTGATTAAGCAGTACAGCAAAATTGTACTTACATGATTTTGACCTTGTTTTTGAAAAACGGTTTATTTCTGTATTACATGATTGCAACTTGCTGAAAAGTGTCAACAATGTTCCTTTCATCGAGTTTAAACAGTACAGCAAAAATGGTACTTACAGAGTGCATCAAACATTATTTAGACCTTGTTTGTGAAAAACTGTTTATTTCTGTATTACAACTTGCTGAAAAGTGTCAACAGTGTTTCTATCATCCTGATTAAGCAGTACAGCAAAATTGTACTTACATGATTTAGACCTTGTTTGTGAAAAACTGTTTATTTCTGTATTACATGATTGCAACTTGCTGAAAAGTGTCAACAATGTTCCTTTCATCGAGCTTAAACAGTACAGCAAAATGGTACTTACAGAGTGACTCAAACATGACTTAGACCTTGTTTTTGAAAAACTGTTTATTTCTGTATTACAACTTGCTGAAAAGTGTCAACAGTGTTTCTATCATCCTGATTAAGCAGTACAGCAAAATTGTACTTACATGATTTTGACCTTGTTTTTGAAAAACGGTTTATTTCTGTATTACATGATTGCAACTTGCTGAAAAGTGTCAACAATGTTCCTTTCATCGAGTTTAAACAGTACAGCAAAAATGGTACTTACAGAGTGCATCAAACATGATTTAGACCTTGTTTGTGAAAAATTGTTTTTTTCTGTATTTCATGATTGCAACTTGCTGAAAAGTGTCAACAATGTTCCTTTCATCGAGCTTAAACAGTACAGCAAAATGGTACTTACAGAGTGACTCAAACATGACTTAGACCTTGTTTGTGAAAAACTGTTTATTTCTGTATTACATGATTGCAACTTGCTGAAAAGTGTCAACAATGTTCCTTTCATCGAGCTTAAACAGTACAGCAAAATGGTACTTACAGAGTGACTCAAACATGACTGAGACCTTGTTTTTGAAAAACTGTTTATTTCTGTATTACAACTTGCTGAAAAGTGTCAACAGTGTTTCTATCATCCTGATTAAGCAGTACAGCAAAATTGTACTTCCATGATTTTGACCTTGTTTGTGAAAAACTGTTTTTTTCTGTATTTCATGATTGCAACTTGCTGAAGAGTGTCAACAATGTTCCTTTCATCGAGCTTAAACAGTACAGCAAAATGGTACTTACAGAGTGACTCAAACATGATTTAGACCTTGTTTGTGAAAAATTGTTTTTTTCTGTATTTCATGATTGCAACTTGCTGAAAAGTGTCAACAATGTTCCTTTCATCGAGCTTAAACAGTACAGCAAAATGGTACTTACAGAGTGACTCAAACATGACTTAGACCTTGTTTTTGAAAAACTGTTTATTTCTGTATTACATGATTGCAACTTGCTGAAAAGTGTCAACAATGTTCCTTTCATCGAGTTTAAACAGTACAGCAAAATAGTACTTACAGAGTGACTCAAACATTATTTAGACCTTGTTTGTGAAAAACTGTTTATTTCTGTATTACAACTTGCTGAAAAGTGTCAACAGTGTTTCTATCATCCTGATTAAGCAGTACAGCAAAATTGTACTTACCTGACTTAGACCTTGTTTTTGAAAAACTGTTTATTTCTGTTTTACATGATTGCAACTTGCTGAAAAGTGTCAACAATGTTCCTTTCATCGAGTTAAAACAGTACAGCAAAAATTGAAAATACAGAGTGCATCAAACATGATTTAGACCTTGTTTGTGAGAAACTCTTTTTTTCAGTATTTCATGATTGCAACTTGCTGAAAAGTGTCAACAATGTTCCTTTCATCGAGCTTAAACAGTACAGCAAAATGGTACTTACAGAGTGACTCAAACATGACTGAGACCTTGTTTTTGAAAAACTGTTTATTTCTGTATTACATGATTGCAACTTGCTGAAAAGTGTCAACAATGTTCCTTTCATCCGAGTTTAAACAGTACAGCAAAAATGGTACTTACAGAGTGCATCAAACATGATTTAGACCTTGTTTGTGAAAAACTGTTTATTTCTGTATTTCATGATTGCAACTTGCTGAAAAGTGTCAACAATGTTCCTTTCATCGAGCTTAAACAGTACAGCAAAATGGTACTTACAGAGTGACTCAAACATGACTTAGACCTTGTTTGTGAAAAACTGTTTATTTCTGTTTTACATGATTGCAACTTGCTGAAAAGTGTCAACAATGTTCCTTTCATCGAGCTTAAACAGTACAGCAAAAATAGTACTTACAGAGTGCATCAAACATTACTTAGACCTTGTTTTTGAAAAACTGTTTATTTCTGTATTACAACTTGCTGAAAAGTGTCAACAGTGTTTCTATCATCCTGATTAAGCAGTACAGCAAAATTGTACTTACCTGATTTAGACCTTGTTTGTGAGAAACTCTTTATTTCTGTATTTCATGATTGCAACTTGCTGAAAAGTGTCAACAATGTTCCTTTCATCGAGCTTAAACAGTACAGCAAAATGGTACTTACAGAGTGACTCAAACATGACTTAGACCTTGTTTTTGAAAAACTGTTTATTTCTATATTACATGATTGCAACTTGCTGAAAAGTGTCAACAATGTTTCTATCATCGAGTTTAAACAGTACAGCAAAAATTGAAATTACAGAGTGCATCAAACATGATTTAGACCTTGTTTGTGAGAAACTCTTTATTTCTGTATTTCATGATTGCAACTTGCTGAAAAGTGTCAACAATGTTCCTTTCATTGAGTTTAAACAGTACAGCAAAATGGTACTTACAGAGTGACTCAAACATGACTTAGACCTTGTTTTTGAAAAACTGTTTATTTCTGTATTACATGATTGCAACTTGCTGAAAAGTGTCAACAATGTTCCTTTCATCGAGTTTAAACAGTACAGCAAAAATGGTACTTACAGAGTGCATCAAACATGATTTAGACCTTGTTTGTGAAAAATTGTTTTTTTCTGTATTTCATGATTGCAACTTGCTGAAAAGTGTCAACAATGTTCCTTTCATCGAGTTTAAATAGTACAGCAAAATAGTACTTACAGAGTGAATCAAACATTACTTAGACCTTGTTTGTGAAAAACTGTTTATTTCTGTATTACAACTTGCTGAAAAGTGTCAACAGTGTTTCTATCATCCTGATTAAGCAGTACAGCAAAATTGTACTTACCTGACTTAGACCTTGTTTTTGAAAAACTGTTTATTTCTGTTTTACATGATTGCAACTTGCTGAAAAGTGTCAACAATGTTCCTTTCATCGAGTTTAAACAGTACAGCAAAAATTGTACTTACAGAGTGCCTCAAACATGATTTAGACCTTGTTTGTGAGAAACTCTTTTTTTCAGTATTTCATGATTGCAACTTGCTGAAAAGTGTCAACAATGTTCCTTTCATCGAGCTTAAACAGTACAGCAAAATGGTACTTACAGAGTGACTCAAACATGACTGAGACCTTGTTTTTGAAAAACTGTTTATTTCTGTATTACATGATTGCAACTTGCTGAAAAGTGTCAACAATGTTCCTTTCATCGAGCTTAAACAGTACAGCAAAAATGGTACTTACAGAGTGCATCAAACATTACTTAGACCTTGTTTTTGAAAAACTGTTTATTTCTGTATTACAACTTGCTGAAAAGTGTCAACAATGTTTCTTTCATCCTGATTAAGCAGTACAGCAAAATTGTACTTACCTGATTTAGACCTTGTTTGTGAGAAACTCTTTATTTCTGTATTTCATGATTGCAACTTGCTGAAAAGTGTCAACAATGTTCCTTTCATCGAGTTTAAACAGTACAGCAAAATGGTACTTACAGAGTGACTCAAACATGACTTAGACCTTGTTTTTGAAAAACTGTTTATTTCTATATTACATGATTGCAACTTGCTGAAAAGTGTCAACAATGTTTCTTTCATCGAGTTTAAACAGTACAGCAAAAATTGAAAATACAGAGTGCATCAAACATGATTTAGACCTTGTTTGTGAGAAACTCTTTTTTCTGTATTACATGATTGCAACTTGCTGAAAAGTGTCATCAATGTTCCTTTCATCGAGCTTAAACAGTACAGCAAAAATGGTACTTAGAGTGCCTCAAACATTACTTAGACCTTGTTTTTGAAAAACTGTTTATTTCTGTATTACAACTTGCTGAAAAGTGTCAACAATGTTTCTTTCATCCTGATTAAGCAGTACAGCAAAATTGTACTTACATGACTTAGACCTTGTTTGTGAAAAACTGTTTATTCTGTATTTCATGATTGCAACTTGCTGAAAAGTGTCAACAATGTTCCTTTCATCGAGTTTAAACAGTACAGCAAAAATGGTACTTACAGAGTGCATCAAACATGATTTAGACCTTGTTTGTGAAAAATTTTTCTCTCTGTATTACATGATTGCAACTTGCTGAAAAGTGTCAACAATGTTTCTTTCATCGAGCTTAAACAGTACAGCAAAATGGTACTTACAGAGTGACTCAAACATGACTTAGACCTTGTTTTTGAAAAACTGTTCATTTCTGTATTACATGATTGCAACTTGCTGAAAAGTGTCAACAATGTTCCTTTCATCGAGCTTAAACAGTACAGCAAAATTGAACTTACAGAGTGCATCAAACATGATTTAGACCTTGTTTTTGAGAATCTCTTTATTTCTGTATTTCATGATTGCAACTTGCTGAAAAGTGTCAACAATGTTCCTTTCATCGAGCTTAAACAGTACAGCAAAATGGTACTTACAGAGTGACTCAAACATGACTTAGACCTTGTTTTTGAAAAACTGTTTATTTCTCTATTACATGATTGCAACTTGCTGAAAAGTGTCAACAATGTTCCTTTCATCGAGCTTAAACAGTACAGCAAAATGGTACTTACAGAGTGACTCAAACATGACTTAGACCTTGTTTTTGAAAAACTGTTTATTTCTGTATTACATGATTGCAACTTGCTGAAAAGTGTCAACAATGTTCCTTTCATCGAGCTTAAACAGTACAGCAAAATGGTACTTACAGAGTGACTCAAACATGACTGAGACCTTGTTTTTGAAAAACTGTTTATTTCTGTATTACAACTTGCTGAAAAGTGTCAACAGTGTTTCTATCATCCTGATTAAGCAGTACAGCAAAATTGTACTTACCCCTGATTTAGACCTTGTTTGTGAGAAACTCTTTATTTCTGTATTTCATGATTGCAACTTGCTGAAAAGTGTCAACAATGTTCATTTAATCGAGCTTAAACACTACAGCAAAAATGGTACTTACAGAGTGACTCAAACATGACTTAGACCTTGTTTTTGAAAAACTGTTTATTTCTATATTACAACTTGCTGAAAAGTGTCAACAGTGTTTCTATCATCCTGATTAAGCAGTACAGCAAAATTGTACATCACATGATTTAGACCTTGTTTGTGAAAATCTGTTTATTTCTGTATTACATGATTGCAACTTGCTGAAAAGTGTCAACAATGTTCCTTTCATCGAGCTTAAACAGTACAGCAAAATGGTACTTACAGAGTGACTCAAACATGACTTAGACCTTGTTTTTGAAAAACTCTTTATTTCTGTATTACATGATTGCAACTTGCTGAAAAGTGTCAACAATGTTCCTTTCATCGAGCTTAAACAGTACAGCAAAATGGTACTTACAGAGTGACTCAAACATGACTGAGACCTTGTTTTTGAAAAACTGTTTATTTCTGTATTACAACTTGCTGAAAAGTGTCAACAGTGTTTCTATCATCCTGATTAAGCAGTACAGCAAAATTGTACTTCCATGATTTTGACCTTGTTTGTGAAAAACTGTTTATTTCTGTATTACATGATTGCAACTTGCTGAAAAGTGTCAACAATGTTCCTTTCATGAGTTTAAACAGTACAGCAAAAATGGTACTTACAGAGTGCGTCAAACATGATTTAGACCTTGTTTGTGAAAAATTGTTTTTTTCTGTATTTCATGATTGCAACTTGCTGAAAAGTGTCAACAATGTTCCTTTCATCGAGCTTAAACAGTACAGCAAAATGGTACTTACAGAGTGACTCAAACATGACTGAGACCTTGTTTTTGAAAAACTGTTTATTTCTGTATTACAACTTGCTGAAAAGTGTCAACAGTGTTTCTATCATCCTGATTAAGCTGTACAGCAAAATTGTACTTACATGACTTAGACCTTGTTTGTGAAAAATTGTTTTTTTCTGTATTACATGATTGCAACTTGCTGAAAAGTGTCAACAATGTTCCTTTCATCGAGTTTAAACAGTACAGCAAAAATGGTACTTACAGAGTGCCTCAAACATTATTTAGACCTTGTTTGTGAAAAACTGTTTATTTCTGTATTACAACTTGCTGAAAAGTGTCAACAATGTTTCTTTCATCCTGATTAAGCAGTACAGCAAAATTGTACTTACATGACTTAGACCTTGTTTGTGAAAAACTGTTTATTTCTGTATTACATGATTGCAACTTGCTGAAAAGTGTCAACAATGTTCCTTTCATCGAGTTTAAACAGTACAGCAAAAATGGTACTTACAGAGTGCCTCAAACATGATTTAGACCTTGTTTTTGAAAAATTTTTTATTTCTGTATTTCATGATTGCAACTTGCTGAAAAGTGTCAACAATGTTCCTTTCATCGAGCTTAAACAGTACAGCAAAATGGTACTTACAGAGTGACTCAAACATGACTGAGACCTTGTTTTTGAAAAACTGTTTATTTCTGTATTACAACTTGCTGAAAAGTGTCAACAGTGTTTCTATCATCCTGATTAAGCAGTACAGCAAAATTGTACTTCCATGATTTTGACCTTGTTTGTGAAAAACTGTTTATTTCTGTATTACATGATTGCAACTTGCTGAAAAGTGTCAACAATGTTCCTTTCATCGAGTTTAAACAGTACAGCAAAAATGGTACTTACAGAGTGCGTCAAACATGATTTAGACCTTGTTTGTGTAAAAATTGTTTTTTCTGTATTTCATGATTGCAACTTGCTGAAAAGTGTCAACAATGTTCCTTTCATCGAGCTTAAACAGTACAGCAAAATGGTACTTACAGAGTGACTCAAACATGACTGAGACCTTGTTTTTGAAAAACTGTTTATTTCTGTATTACAACTTGCTGAAAAGTGTCAACAGTGTTTCTATCATCCTGATTAAGCAGTACAGCAAAATTGTACTTCCATGATTTTGACCTTGTTTGTGAAAAACTGTTTATTTCTGTATTACATGATTGCAACTTGCTGAAAAGTGTCAACAATGTTCCTTTCATGAGTTTAAACAGTACAGCAAAAATGGTACTTACAGAGTGCGTCAAACATGATTTAGACCTTGTTTGTGAAAAATTGTTTTTTTCTGTATTTCATGATTGCAACTTGCTGAAAAGTGTCAACAATGTTCCTTTCATCGAGCTTAAACAGTACAGCAAAATGGTACTTACAGAGTGACTCAAACATGACTGAGACCTTGTTTTTGAAAAACTGTTTATTTCTATTTTACATGATTGCAACTTGCTGAAAAGTGTCAACAATGTTTCTATCATCGAGTTTAAACAGTACAGCAAAAATTGAAAATACAGAGTGCATCAAACATGATTTAGACCTTGTTTGTGAGAAACTCTTTATTTCTGTATTACATGATTGCAACTTGCTGAAAAGTGTCATCAATGTTCCTTTCATTGAGCTTTAAACAGTACAGCAAAATGGTACTTACAGAGTGACTCAAACATGACTTAGACCTTGTTTGTGAAAAATTGTTTTTTTCTGTATTTCATGATTGCAACTTGCTGAAAAGTGTCAACAATGTTCCTTTCATCGAGCTTAAACAGTACAGCAAAATGGTACTTACAGAGTGACTCAAACATGACTTAGACCTTGTTTTTGAAAAACTGTTTATTTCTGTATTACAACTTGCTGAAAAGTGTCAACAGTGTTTCTATCATCCTGATTAAGCTGTACTGCAAAATTGTACTTACATGACTTAGACCTTGTTTCTGAAAAATTGTTTTTTTCTGTATTACATGATTGCAACTTGCTGAAAAGTGTCAACAATGTTCCTTTCATCGAGCTTAAACAGTACAGCAAAAATGGTACTTACAGAGTGCCTCAAACATTATTTAGACCTTGTTTTTGAAAAACTGTTTATTTCTGTATCATATTCAACTTGCTGAAAAGTGTCAACAGTGTTTCTATCATCCTGATTAAGCAGTACAGCAAAATTGTACTTACATGATCTTAGACCTTGTTTGTGAAAAACTGTTTATTTCTGTATTTCATGATTGCAACTTGCTGAAAAGTGTCAACAATGTTCCTTTCATCGAGCTTAAACAGTACAGCAAAAATGGTACTTACAGAGTGCATCAAACATGACTTAGACCTTGTTTGTGAAAAACTTTTTATTCTCTGTATTTCATGATTGCAACTTGCTGAAAAGTGTCAACAATGTTCCTTTCATCGAGCTTAAACAGTACAGCAAAATGGTACTTACAGAGTGACTCAAACATGACTTAGACCTTGTTTTTGAAAAACTGTTCATTTCTGTATTTCATGATTGCAACTTGCTGAAAAGTGTCAACAATGTTCCTTTCATCGAGTTTAAACAGTACAGCAAAAATTGAACTTACAGAGTGCATCAAACATGATTTAGACCTTGTTTGTGAGAAACTCTTTATTTCTGTATTTCATGATTGCAACTTGCTGAAAAGTGTCAACAATGTTCCTTTCATCGAGCTTAAACAGTACAGCAAAATGGTACTTACAGAGTGACTCAAACATGACTTAGACCTTGTTTTTGAAAAACTGTTTATTTCTGTATTACATGATTGCAACTTGCTGAAAAGTGTCAACAATGTTCCTTTCATCGAGCTTAAACAGTACAGCAAAATGGTACTTACAGAGTGACTCAAACATGACTTAGACCTTGTTTTTGAAAAACTGTTTATTTCTGTATTACATGATTTCAACTTGCTGAAAAGTGTCAACAATGTTTCTATCATCGAGTTTAAACAGTACAGCAAAATTGTACTTACAGAGTGCATCAAACATGATTTAGACCTTGTTTGTGAGAAACTGTTTATTTCTGTATTTCATGATTGCAACTTGCTGAAAAGTGTCAACAATGTTCCTTTCATCGAGCTTAAACAGTACAGCAAAATGGTACTTACAGAGTGACTCAAACATGACTTAGACCTTGTTTTTGAAAAACTGTTTATTTCTGTATTACATGATTGCAACTTGCTGAAAAGTGTCAACAATGTTCCTTTCATCGAGCTTAAACAGTACAGCAAAATGGTACTTACAGAGTGACTCAAACATGACTGAGACCTTGTTTTTGAAAAACTGTTTATTTCTGTATTACAACTTGCTGAAAAGTGTCAACAGTGTTTCTATCATCCTGATTAAGCAGTACAGCAAAATTGTACTTCCATGATTTTGACCTTGTTTGTGAAAAACTGTTTATTTCTGTATTACATGATTGCAACTTGCTGAAAAGTGTCAACAATGTTTCTTTCATTGAGCTTAAACAGTACAGCAAAATGGTACTTACAGAGTGACTCAAACATGACTTAGACCTTGTTTTTGAAAAACTGTTTATTTCTGTATTACATGATTGCAACTTGCTGAAAAGTGTCAACAATGTTCCTTTCATCGAGTTTAAACAGTACAGCAAAAATTGTACTTACAGAGTGCCTCAAACATGACTTAGACCTTGTTTTTGAGAAACTGTTTATTTCTGTATTTCATGATTGCAACTTGCTGAAAAGTGTCAACAATGTTCCTTTCATCGAGCTTAAACAGTACAGCAAAATGGTACTTACAGAGTGACTCAAACATGACTGAGACCTTGTTTTTGAAAAACTGTTTATTTCTGTATTACAACTTGCTGAAAAGTGTCAACAGTGTTTCTATCATCCTGATTAAGCAGTACAGCAAAATTGTACTTCCATGATTTTGACCTTGTTTGTGAAAAACTGTTTATTTCTGTATTACATGATTGCAACTTGCTGAAAAGTGTCAACAATGTTCCTTTCATCGAGTTTAAACAGTACAGCAAAAATGGTACTTACAGAGTGCGTCAAACATGATTTAGACCTTGTTTGTGAAAAATTGTTTTTTCTGTATTTCATGATTGCAACTTGCTGAAAAGTGTCAACAATGTTCCTTTCATCGAGCTTAAACAGTACAGCAAAATGGTACTTACAGAGTGACTCAAACATGACTGAGACCTTGTTTTTGAAAAACTGTTTATTTCTGTATTACAACTTGCTGAAAAGTGTCAACAGTGTTTCTATCATCCTGATTAAGCAGTACAGCAAAATTGTACTTCCATGATTTTGACCTTGTTTGTGAAAAACTGTTTATTTCTGTATTACATGATTGCAACTTGCTGAAAAGTGTCAACAATGTTCCTTTCATCGAGTTTAAACAGTACAGCAAAAATGGTACTTACAGAGTGCGTCAAACATGACTTAGACCTTGTTTTTGAAAAACTGTTTATTTCTGTATTTCATGATTGCAACTTGCTGAAAAGTGTCAACAATGTTCCTTTCATCGAGCTTAAACAGTACAGCAAAAATGGTACTTACAGAGTGACTCAAACATGACTTAGACCTTGTTTTTGAGAAACTCTTTATTTCTGTATTTCATGATTGCAACTTGCTGAAAAGTGTCAACAATGTTCCTTTCATCGAGCTTAAACAGTACAGCAAAATGGTACTTACAGAGTGACTCAAACATGACTGAGACCTTGTTTTTGAAAAACTGTTTATTTCTGTATTACAACTTGCTGAAAAGTGTCAACAGTGTTTCTATCATCCTGATTAAGCAGTACAACAAAATTGTACTTCCATGATTTTGACCTTGTTTGTGAAAAACTGTTTATTTCTGTATTACATGATTGCAACTTGCTGAAAAGTGTCAACAATGTTCCTTTCATGAGTTTAAACAGTACAGCAAAAATGGTACTTACAGAGTGCACTCAAACATGATTTAGACCTTGTTTTTGAAAAATTGTTTTTTTCTGTATTTCATGATTGCAACTTGCTGAAAAGTGTCAACAATGTTCCTTTCATCGAGCTTAAACAGTACAGCAAAATGGTACTTACAGAGTGACTCAAACATGACTGAGACCTTGTTTTTGAAAAACTGTTTATTTCTGTATTACATGATTGCAACTTGCTGAAAAGTGTCAACAATGTTCCTTTCATCGAGTTTAAACACTACAGCAAAAATTGAACTTACAGAGTGCATCAAACATGATTTAGACCTTGTTTGTGAGAAACTCTTTATTTCTGTATTTCATGATTGCAACTTGCTGAAAAGTGTCAACAATGTTCCTTTCATCGAGCTTAAACAGTACAGCAAAATGGTACTTACAGAGTGACTCAAACATGACTGAGACCTTGTTTTTGAAAAACTGTTTATTTCTGTATTACAACTTGCTGAAAAGTGTCAACAGTGTTTCTATCATCCTGATTAAGCAGTACAGCAAAATTGTACTTCCATGATTTTGACCTTGTTTGTGAAAAACTGTTTATTTCTGTATTACATGATTGCAACTTGCTGAAAAGTGTCAACAATGTTTCTTTCATTGAGCTTAAACAGTACAGCAAAATGGTACTTACAGAGTGACTCAAACATGACTTAGACCTTGTTTTTGAAAAACTGTTCATTTCTGTATTACATGATTGCAACTTGCTGAAAAGTGTCAACAGTGTTCCTTTCATCGAGTTTAAACAGTACAGCAAAAATTGAACTTACAGAGTGCATCAAACATGATTTAGACCTTGTTTGTGAGAAACTCTTTATTTCTGTATTTCATGATTGCAACTTGCTGAAAAGTGTCAACAATGTTCCTTTCATCGAGCTTAAACAGTACAGCAAAATGGTACTTACAGAGTGACTCAAACATGACTGAGACCTTGTTTTTGAAAAACTGTTTATTTCTGTATTACATGATTGCAACTTGCTGAAAAGTGTCAACAATGTTCCTTTCATCGAGCTTAAACAGTACAGCAAAATGGTACTTACAGAGTGACTCAAACATGACTGAGACCTTGTTTTTGAAAAACTGTTTATTTCTGTATTACAACTTGCTGAAAAGTGTCAACAGTGTTTCTATCATCCTGATTAAGCAGTACAGCAAAATTGTACTTCCATGATTTTGACCTTGTTTGTGAAAAACTGTTTATTTCTGTATTACATGATTGCAACTTGCTGAAAAGTGTCAACAATGTTCCTTTCATCGAGTTTAAACAGTACAGCAAAAATGGTACTTACAGAGTGCGTCAAACATGATTTAGACCTTGTTTGTGAAAAATTGTTTTTTCTGTATTTCATGATTGCAACTTGCTGAAAAGTGTCAACAATGTTCCTTTCATCGAGCTTAAACAGTACAGCAAAATGGTACTTACAGAGTGACTCAAACATGACTGAGACCTTGTTTTTGAAAAACTGTTTATTTCTGTATTACAACTTGCTGAAAAGTGTCAACAGTGTTTCTATCATCCTGATTAAGCAGTACAGCAAAATTGTACTTACCATGATTTAGACCTTGTTTGTGAAAAACTGTTTATTTCTGTATTTCATGATTGCAACTTGCTGAAAAGTGTCAACAATGTTCCTTTCATCGAGCTTAAACAGTACAGCAAAAATGGTACTTACAGAGTGCCTCAAACATTATTTAGACCTTGTTTTTGAAAAACTGTTTATTTCTGTATTACATACTTGCTGAAAAGTGTCAACAATGTTTCTTTCATCCTGAGTTAAGCAGTACAGCAAAATTGTACATAACATGATTTAGACCTTGTTTGTGAAAAACTGTTTATTTCTGTATTACATGATTGCAACTTGCTGAAAAGTGTCAACAATGTTCCTTTCATCGAGCTTAAACAGTACAGCAAAATGGTACTTACAGAGTGACTCAAACATGACTTAGACCTTGTTTTTGAAAAACTGTTTATTTCTGTATTACAACTTGCTGAAAAGTGTCAACAGTGTTTCTATCATCCTGATTAAGCAGTACAGCAAAATTGTACTTACATGATTTTGACCTTGTTTTTGAAAAACTGTTTATTTCTGTATTACATGATTGCAACTTGCTGAAAAGTGTCAACAATGTTCCTTTCATCGAGTTTAAACAGTACAGCAAAAATGGTACTTACAGAGTGCATCAAACATTATTTAGACCTTGTTTGTGAAAAACTGTTTATTTCTATATTACATACTTGCTGAAAAGTGTCAACAATGTTTCTTTCATCCTGAGTTAAGCAGTACAGCAAAATTGCTACATACTCACATGATTTAGACCTTGTTTGTGAAAATCTGTTTATTTCTGTATTACATGATTGCAACTTGCTGAAAAGTGTCAACAATGTTCCTTTCATCGAGCTTAAACAGTACAGCAAAATGGTACTTACAGAGTGACTCAAACATGACTTAGACCTTGTTTTTGAAAAACTGTTTATTTCTGTATTACATACTTGCTGAAAAGTGTCAACAATGTTTCTATCATCCTGATTAAGCAGTACAGCAAAATTGTACTTACAATCATGATTTTAGACCTTGTTTTTGAAAAACTGTTTATTTCTGTATTACATGATTGCAACTTGCTGAAAAGTGTCAACAATGTTCCTTTCATCGAGCTTAAACAGTACAGCAAAAATGGTACTTACAGAGTGCATCAAACATGATTTAGACCTTGTTTTTGAAAAACTGTTTATTTCTGTATTTCATGATTGCAACTTGCTGAAAAGTGTCAACAATGTTCCTTTCATCGAGTTTAAACAGTACAGCAAAATGGTACTTACAGAGTGCCTCAAACATGACTTAGACCTTGTTTTTGAAAAACTGTTTATTTCTGTATTACATGATTGCAACTTGCTGAAAAGTGTCAACAATGTTCCTTTCATCGAGCTTAAACAGTACAGCAAAATGGTACTTACAGAGTGACTCAAACATGACTGAGACCTTGTTTTTGAAAAACTGTTTATTTCTGTATTACAACTTGCTGAAAAGTGTCAACAGTGTTTCTATCATCCTGATTAAGCAGTACAGCAAAATTGTACTTCCATGATTTTGACCTTGTTTGTGAAAAACTGTTTATTTCTGTATTACATGATTGCAACTTGCTGAAAAGTGTCAACAATGTTCCTTTCATCGAGCTTAAACAGTACAGCAAAATGGTACTTACAGAGTGACTCAAACATGATTTAGACCTTGTTTGTGAAAAATTGTTTTTTTCTGTATTTCATGATTGCAACTTGCTGAAAAGTGTCAACAATGTTCCTTTCATCGAGCTTAAACAGTACAGCAAAATGGTACTTACAGAGTGACTCAAACATGACTGAGACCTTGTTTTTGAAAAACTGTTTATTTCTGTATTACAACTTGCTGAAAAGTGTCAACAGTGTTTCTATCATCCTGATTAAGCAGTACAGCAAAATTGTACTTCCATGATTTTGACCTTGTTTGTGAAAAACTGTTTATTTCTGTATTACATGATTGCAACTTGCTGAAAAGTGTCAACAATGTTCCTTTCATCGAGCTTAAACAGTACAGCAAAATGGTACTTACAGAGTGCCTCAAACATGACTTAGACCTTGTTTTTGAAAAACTGTTTATTTCTGTATTACATATTGCAACTTGCTGAAAAGTGTCAACAATGTTCCTTTCATCGAGTTTAAACAGTACAGCAAAATTGTACTTACAGAGTGCATCAAACATGATTTAGACCTTGTTTGTGAGAAACTCTTTATTTCTGTATTTCATGATTGCAACTTGCTGAAAAGTGTCAACAATGTTCCTTTCATCGAGCTTAAACAGTACAGCAAAATGGTACTTACAGAGTGCCTCAAACATGACTTAGACCTTGTTTTTGAAAAACTGTTTATTTCTGTATTACATGATTGCAACTTGCTGAAAAGTGTCAACAATGTTCCTTTCATCGAGCTTAAACAGTACAGCAAAATGGTACTTACAGAGTGACTCAAACATGACTGAGACCTTGTTTTTGAAAAACTGTTTATTTCTGTATTACAACTTGCTGAAAAGTGTCAACAGTGTTTCTATCATCCTGATTAAGCAGTACAGCAAAATTGTACTTCCATGATTTTGACCTTGTTTGTGAAAAACTGTTTTTTTCTGTATTTCATGATTGCAACTTGCTGAAAAGTGTCAACAATGTTCCTTTCATCGAGTTTAAACAGTACAGCAAAAATGGTACTTACAGAGTGCATCAAACATGATTTAGACCTTGTTTGTGAAAAATTGTTTTTTCTGTATTTCATGATTGCAACTTGCTGAAAAGTGTCAACAATGTTCCTTTCATCGAGCTTAAACAGTACAGCAAAATGGTACTTACAGAGTGACTCAAACATGACTGAGACCTTGTTTTTGAAAAACTGTTTATTTCTGTATTACAACTTGCTGAAAAGTGTCAACAGTGTTTCTATCATCCTGATTAAGCAGTACAGCAAAATTGTACTTCCATGATTTAGACCTTGTTTGTGAAAAACTGTTTATTTCTGTATTACATGATTGCAACTTGCTGAAAAGTGTCAACAATGTTCCTTTCATCGAGTTTAAACAGTACAGCAAAAATGGTACTTACAGAGTGCATCAAACATGATTTAGACCTTGTTTGTGAAAAACTGTTTATTTCTGTATTTCATGATTGCAACTTGCTGAAAAGTGTCAACAATGTTCCTTTCATCGAGTTTAAACAGTACAGCAAAATTGTACTTACAGAGTGCATCAAACATGATTTAGACCTTGTTTTTGAGAAACTCTTTATTTCTGTATTTCATGATTGCAACTTGCTGAAAAGTGTCAACAATGTTCCTTTCATCGAGCTTAAACAGTACAGCAAAATGGTACTTACAGAGTGACTCAAACATGACTGAGACCTTGTTTTTGAAAAACTGTTTATTTCTGTATTACAACTTGCTGAAAAGTGTCAACAGTGTTTCTATCATCCTGATTAAGCAGTACAGCAAAATTGTACTTCCATGATTTTGACCTTGTTTGTGAAAAACTGTTTATTTCTGTATTACATGATTGCAACTTGCTGAAAAGTGTCAACAATGTTCCTTTCATCGAGTTTAAACAGTACAGCAAAAATGGTACTTACAGAGTGCGTCAAACATGATTTAGACCTTGTTTGTGAAAAATTGTTTTTTTCTGTATTTCATGATTGCAACTTGCTGAAAAGTGTCAACAATGTTCCTTTCATCGAGCTTAAACAGTACAGCAAAATGGTACTTACAGAGTGACTCAAACATGACTGAGACCTTGTTTTTGAAAAACTGTTTATTTCTGTATTACATGATTGCAACTTGCTGAAAAGTGTCAACAATGTTCCTTTCATCGAGTTTAAACAGTACAGCAAAAATTGAACTTACAGAGTGCATCAAACATGATTTAGACCTTGTTTGTGAGAAACTCTTTATTTCTGTATTTCATGATTGCAACTTGCTGAAAAGTGTCAACAATGTTCCTTTCATCGAGCTTAAACAGTACAGCAAAATGGTACTTACAGAGTGACTCAAACATGACTGAGACCTTGTTTTTGAAAAACTGTTTATTTCTGTATTACAACTTGCTGAAAAGTGTCAACAGTGTTTCTATCATCCTGATTAAGCAGTACAGCAAAATTGTACTTCCATGATTTTGACCTTGTTTGTGAAAAACTGTTTATTTCTGTATTACATGATTGCAACTTGCTGAAAAGTGTCAACAATGTTCCTTTCATCGAGCTTAAACAGTACAGCAAAATGGTACTTACAGAGTGACTCAAACATGACTTAGACCTTGTTTTTGAAAAACTGTTCATTTCTGTATTACATGATTGCAACTTGCTGAAAAGTGTCAACAGTGTTCCTTTCATCGAGTTTAAACAGTACAGCAAAAATTGAACTTACAGAGTGCATCAAACATGATTTAGACCTTGTTTGTGAGAAACTCTTTATTTCTGTATTTCATGATTGCAACTTGCTGAAAAGTGTCAACAATGTTCCTTTCATCGAGCTTAAACAGTACAGCAAAATGGTACTTACAGAGTGACTCAAACATGACTGAGACCTTGTTTTTGAAAAACTGTTTATTTCTGTATTACATGATTGCAACTTGCTGAAAAGTGTCAACAATGTTCCTTTCATCGAGCTTAAACAGTACAGCAAAATGGTACTTACAGAGTGACTCAAACATGACTGAGACCTTGTTTTTGAAAAACTGTTTATTTCTGTATTACAACTTGCTGAAAAGTGTCAACAGTGTTTCTATCATCCTGATTAAGCAGTACAGCAAAATTGTACTTCCATGATTTTGACCTTGTTTGTGAAAAACTGTTTATTTCTGTATTACATGATTGCAACTTGCTGAAAAGTGTCAACAATGTTCCTTTCATCGAGTTTAAACAGTACAGCAAAAATTGAACTTACAGAGTGCATCAAACATGATTTAGACCTTGTTTGTGAAAAATTGTTTTTTTCTGTATTTCATGATTGCAACTTGCTGAAAAGTGTCAACAATGTTCCTTTCATCGAGCTTAAACAGTACAGCAAAATGGTACTTACAGAGTGACTCAAACATGACTGAGACCTTGTTTTTGAAAAACTGTTTATTTCTGTATTACAACTTGCTGAAAAGTGTCAACAGTGTTTCTATCATCCTGATTAAGCAGTACAGCAAAATTGTACTTACCATGATTTAGACCTTGTTTGTGAGAAACTCTTTATTTCTGTATTACATGATTGCAACTTGCTGAAAAGTGTCAACAATGTTCCTTTCATCGAGCTTAAACAGTACAGCAAAAATGGTACTTACAGAGTGACTCAAACATTATTTAGACCTTGTTTGTGAAAAACTGTTTATTTCTATATTACAACTTGCTGAAAAGTGTCAACAGTGTTTCTATCATCCTGATTAAGCAGTACAGCAAAATTGTACATACATGATTTAGACCTTGTTTGTGAAAATCGGTTTATTTCTGTATTACATGATTGCAACTTGCTGAAAAGTGTCAACAATGTTCCTTTCATCGAGCTTAAACAGTACAGCAAAATGGTACTTACAGAGTGACTCAAACATGACTGAGACCTTGTTTTTGAAAAACTGTTTATTTCTGTATTACAACTTGCTGAAAAGTGTCAACAGTGTTTCTATCATCCTGATTAAGCAGTACAGCAAAATTGTACTTACATGATTTTGACCTTGTTTTTGAAAAACGGTTTATTTCTGTATTACATGATTGCAACTTGCTGAAAAGTGTCAACAATGTTCCTTTCATCGAGTTTAAACAGTACAGCAAAATGGTACTTACAGAGTGAATCAAACATTATTTAGACCTTGTTTTTGAAAAACTGTTTATTTCTATATTACAACTTGCTGAAAAGTGTCAACAGTGTTTCTATCATCCTGATTAAGCAGTACAGCAAAATTGTACATACATGATTTAGACCTTGTTTGTGAAAATCGGTTTATTTCTGTATTACATGATTGCAACTTGCTGAAAAGTGTCAACAATGTTCCTTTCATCGAGCTTAAACAGTACAGCAAAATGGTACTTACAGAGTGACTCAAACATGACTGAGACCTTGTTTTTGAAAAACTGTTTATTTCTGTATTACAACTTGCTGAAAAGTGTCAACAGTGTTTCTATCATCCTGATTAAGCAGTACAGCAAAATTGTACTTACATGATTTTGACCTTGTTTTTGAAAAACTGTTTATTTCTGTATTACATGATTGCAACTTGCTGAAAAGTGTCAACAATGTTCCTTTCATCGAGTTTAAACAGTACAGCAAAAATGGTACTTACAGAGTGCATCAAACATGATTTAGACCTTCTTTGTGAAAAATTGTTTTTTCTGTATTTCATGATTGCAACTTGCTGAAAAGTGTCAACAATGTTCCTTTCATCGAGCTTAAACAGTACAGCAAAATGGTACTTACAGAGTGACTCAAACATGACTTAGACCTTGTTTTTGAAAAACTGTTTATTTCTGTATTACATGATTGCAACTTGCTGAAAAGTGTCAACAATGTTCCTTTCATCGAGCTTAAACAGTACAGCAAAATGGTACTTACAGAGTGACTCAAACATGACTTAGACCTTGTTTTTGAAAAACTGTTTATTTCTGTATTACAACTTGCTGAAAAGTGTCAACAGTGTTTCTATCATCCTGATTAAGCAGTACAGCAAAATTGTACTTATCCATGATTTTGACCTTGTTTGTGAAAAACTGTTTATTTCTGTATTTCATGATTGCAACTTGCTGAAGAGTGTCAACAATGTTCCTTTCATCGAGCTTAAACAGTACAGCAAAATGGTACTTACAGAGTGCCTCAAACATGACTTAGACCTTGTTTGTGAAAAATTGTTTATTTCTGTATTTCATGATTGCAACTTGCTGAAAAGTGTCAACAATGTTCCTTTCATCGAGCTTAAACAGTACAGCAAAATGGTACTTACAGAGTGACTCAAACATGACTTAGACCTTGTTTTTGAAAAACTGTTTATTTCTGTTTTACATGATTGCAACTTGCTGAAAAGTGTCAACAATGTTCCTTTCATCGAGTTTAAACAGTACAGCAAAAATAGTACTTACAGAGTGCATCAAACATTATTTAGACCTTGTTTGTGAAAAACTGTTTATTTCTGTATTACAACTTGCTGAAAAGTGTCAACAGTGTTTCTATCATCCTGATTAAGCAGTACAGCAAAATTGTACTTACCTGACTTAGACCTTGTTTTTGAAAAACTGTTTATTTCTGTTTTACATGATTGCAACTTGCTGAAAAGTGTCAACAATGTTCCTTTCATCGAGTTTAAACAGTACAGCAAAAATTGAACTTACAGAGTGCATCAAACATGATTTAGACCTTGTTTGTGAGAAACTCTTTATTTCTGTATTTCATGATTGCAACTTGCTGAAAAGTGTCAACAATGTTCCTTTCATCGAGCTTAAACAGTACAGCAAAATGGTACTTACAGAGTGACTCAAACATGACTTAGACCTTGTTTTTGAAAAACTGTTTATTTCTGTATTACATGATTGCAACTTGCTGAAAAGTGTCAACAATGTTCCTTTCATCGAGTTTAAACAGTACAGCAAAAATGGTACTTACAGAGTGCATCAAACATGATTTAGACCTTGTTTGTGAAAAATTGTTTATTTCTGTATTTCATGATTGCAACTTGCTGAAAAGTGTCAACAATGTTCCTTTCATCGAGCTTAAACAGTACAGCAAAATGGTACTTACAGTGACTCAAACATGACTTAGACCTTGTTTTTGAAAAACTGTTTATTTCTGTTTTACATGATTGCAACTTGCTGAAAAGTGTCAACAATGTTCCTTTCATCGAGCTTAAACAGTACAGCAAAAATAGTACTTACAGAGTGCCTCAAACATTACTTAGACCTTGTTTGTGAAAAACTGTTTATTTCTGTATTACAACTTGCTGAAAAGTGTCAACAGTGTTTCTATCATCCTGAGTTAAGCAGTACAGCAAAATTGTACTTACCTGAATTTAGACCTTGTTTGTGAGAAACTCTTTATTTCTGTATTTCATGATTGCAACTTGCTAAAAAGGGTCAACAATGTTCCTTTCATTGAGTTTAAACAGTACAGCAAAATGGTACTTAGAGAGTGACTCAAACATGACTTAGACCTTGTTTTGAAAAACTGTTTATTTCTATATTACATGATTGCAACTTGCTGAAAAGTGTCAACAATGTTCCTTTCATCGAGTTTAAACAGTACAGCAAAAATTGAACTTACAGAGTGCATCAAACATGATTTAGACCTTGTTTGTGAGAAACTCTTTATTTCTGTATTTCATGATTGCAACTTGCTGAAAAGTGTCAACAATGTTCCTTTCATTGATTTTAAACAGTACAGCAAAATGGTACTTAGAGAGTGACTCAAACATGACTTAGACCTTGTTTTTGAAAAACTGTTTATTTCTGTATTACATGATTGCAACTTGCTGAAAAGTGTCAACAATGTTCCTTTCATCGAGTTTAAACAGTACAGCAAAAATGGTACTTACAGAGTGCATCAAACATGATTTAGACCTTGTTTGTGAAAAATTGTTTTTTTCTGTATTTCATGATTGCAACTTGCTGAAAAGTGTCAACAATGTTCCTTTCATCGAGCTTAAACAGTACAGCAAAATGGTACTTACAGAGTGACTCAAACATGACTTAGACCTTGTTTTTGAAAAACTGTTTATTTCTGTATTACAACTTGCTGAAAAGTGTCAACAGTGTTTCTATCATCCTGATTAAGCAGTACAGCAAAATTGTACTTACCTGATTTAGACCTTGTTTGTGAAAAATTGTTTATTTCTGTATTTACATGATTGCAACTTGCTGAAAAGTGTCAACAATGTTCCTTTCATCGAGTTTAAACAGTACAGCAAAAATTGTACATACAGAGTGCATCAAACATGATTTAGACCTTGTTTGTGAGAAACTCTTTTTTCTGTATTTCATGATTGCAACTTGCTGAAAAGTGTCAACAATGTTCCTTTCATCGAGCTTAAACAGTACAGCAAAATGGTACTTACAGAGTGACTCAAACATGACTTAGACCTTGTTTTTGAAAAACTGTTTATTTCTGTATTACATGATTGCAACTTGCTGAAAAGTGTCAACAATGTTCCTTTCATCGAGCTTAAACAGTACAGCAAAATGGTACTTACAGAGTGCCTCAAACATTACTTAGACCTTGTTTTTGAAAAACTGTTTATTTCTGTATTACAACTTGCTGAAAAGTGTCAACAATGTTTCTATCATCCTGATTAAGCAGTACAGCAAAATTGTACTTACCTGAATTAGACCTTGTTTGTGAGAAACTCTTTATTTCTGTATTACATGATTGCAACTTGCTGAAAAGTGTCAACAATGTTCCTTTCATCGAGTTTAAACAGTACAGCAAAATGGTACTTACAGAGTGACTCAAACATGACTTAGACCTTGTTTTTGAAAAACTGTTTATTTCTATATTACATGATTGCAACTTGCTGAAAAGTGTCAACAATGTTTCTATCATCGAGTTTAAACAGTACAGCAAAAATTGAAATTACAGAGTGCATCAAACATGATTTAGACCTTGTTTGTGAGAAACTCTTTATTTCTGTATTTCATGATTGCAACTTGCTGAAAAGTGTCATCAATGTTCCTTTCATCGAGCTTAAACAGTACAGCAAAAATGGTACTTACAGAGTGACTCAAACATTACTTAGACCTTGTTTTTGAAAAACTGTTTATTTCTGTATTACAACTTGCTGAAAAGTGTCAACAATGTTTCTTTCATCCTGATTAAGCAGTACAGCAAAATTGTACTTACATGACTTAGACCTTGTTTGTGAAAAACTTTTTTTCTGTATTTCATGATTGCAACTTGCTGAAAAGTGTCAACAATGTTCCTTTCATCGAGTTTAAACAGTACAGCAAAAATGGTACTTACAGAGTGCATCAAACATGATTTAGACCTTGTTTTTGAAAAGATTTTTTCTCTGTATTTCATGATTGCAACTTGCTGAAAAGTGTCAACAATGTTTCTTTCATCGAGCTTAAACAGTACAGCAAAATGGTACTTACAGAGTGACTCAAACATGACTTAGACCTTGTTTTTGAAAAACTGTTCATTTCTGTATTACATGATTGCAACTTGCTGAAAAGTGTCAACAATGTTCCTTTCATCGAGTTTAAACAGTACAGCAAAATTGAACTTACAGAGTGCATCAAACATGATTTAGACCTTGTTTGTGAGAAACTCTTTATTTCTGTATTTCATGATTGCAACTTGCTGAAAAGTGTCAACAATGTTCCTTTCATCGAGCTTAAACAGTACAGCAAAATGGTACTTACAGAGTGACTCAAACATGACTTAGACCTTGTTTTTGAAAAACTGTTTATTTCTGTATTACATGATTGCAACTTGCTGAAAAGTGTCAACAATGTTCCTTTCATCGAGCTTAAACAGTACAGCAAAATGGTACTTACAGAGTGACTCAAACATGACTTAGACCTTGTTTTTGAAAAACTGTTTATTTCTGTATTACATGATTGCAACTTGCTGAAAAGTGTCAACAATGTTCCTTTCATCGAGCTTAAACAGTACAGCAAAATTGTACTTACAGAGTGACTCAAACATGACTTAGACCTTGTTTTTGAAAAACTGTTTATTTCTGTATTACATGATTGCAACTTGCTGAAAAGTGTCAACAATGTTCCTTTCATCGAGTTTAAACAGTACAGCAAAATTGGTACTTACAGAGTGCATCAAACATGATTTAGACCTTGTTTGTGAAAAACTGTTTATTTCTGTATTTCATGATTGCAACTTGCTGAAAAGTGTCAACAATGTTCCTTTCATCGAGCTTAAACAGTACAGCAAAATGGTACTTACAGAGTGACTCAAACATGACTGAGACCTTGTTTTTGAAAAACTGTTTATTTCTGTATTACAACTTGCTGAAAAGTGTCAACAGTGTTTCTATCATCCTGATTAAGCAGTACAGCAAAATTGTACTTCCATGATTTTGACCTTGTTTGTGAAAAACTGTTTATTTCTGTATTACATGATTGCAACTTGCTGAAAAGTGTCAACAATGTTCCTTTCATCGAGCTTAAACAGTACAGCAAAATGGTACTTACAGAGTGACTCAAACATGACTTAGACCTTGTTTTTGAAAAACTGTTCATTTCTGTATTACATGATTGCAACTTGCTGAAAAGTGTCAACAGTGTTCCTTTCATCGAGTTTAAACAGTACAGCAAAATTTGAACTTACAGAGTGCATCAAACATGATTTAGACCTTGTTTGTGAGAAACTCTTTATTTCTGTATTTCATGATTGCAACTTGCTGAAAAGTGTCAACAATGTTCCTTTCATCGAGCTTAAACAGTACAGCAAAATGGTACTTACAGAGTGACTCAAACATGACTGAGACCTTGTTTTTGAAAAACTGTTTATTTCTGTATTACATGATTGCAACTTGCTGAAAAGTGTCAACAATGTTCCTTTCATCGAGCTTAAACAGTACAGCAAAATGGTACTTACAGAGTGACTCAAACATGACTGAGACCTTGTTTTTGAAAAACTGTTTATTTCTGTATTACAACTTGCTGAAAAGTGTCAACAGTGTTTCTATCATCCTGATTAAGCAGTACAGCAAAATTGTACTTACATGATTTTGACCTTGTTTGTGAAAAACTGTTTATTTCTGTATTACATGATTGCAACTTGCTGAAAAGTGTCAACAATGTTCCTTTCATCGAGTTTAAACAGTACAGCAAAAATTGTACTTACAGAGTGCGTCAAACATGATTTAGACCTTGTTTGTGAAAAATTGTTTTTTTCTGTATTTCATGATTGCAACTTGCTGAAAAGTGTCAACAATGTTCCTTTCATCGAGCTTAAACAGTACAGCAAAATGGTACTTACAGAGTGACTCAAACATGACTGAGACCTTGTTTTTGAAAAACTGTTTATTTCTGTATTACAACTTGCTGAAAAGTGTCAACAGTGTTTCTATCATCCTGATTAAGCAGTACAGCAAAATTGTACTTACTCTGATTTAGACCTTGTTTGTGAGAAACTGTTTATTTCTGTATTTCATGATTGCAACTTGCTGAAAAGTGTCAACAATGTTCCTTTCATCGAGTTTAAACAGTACAGCAAAAATGGTACTTACAGAGTGCATCAAACATTATTTAGACCTTGTTTTTGAAAAACTGTTTATTTCTATTATGATTACAACTTGCTGAAAAGTGTCAACAATGTTTCTATCATCTGAGTTTAAGCAGTACAGCAAAATTGTACTTACAGAGTGCATCACATGATTTAGACCTTGTTTGTGAGAAATCTGTTTATTTCTGTATTTCATGATTGCAACTTGCTGAAAAGTGTCAACAATGTTCCTTTCATCGAGCTTAAACAGTACAGCAAAATGGTACTTACAGAGTGACTCAAACATGACTGAGACCTTGTTTTTGAAAAACTGTTTATTTCTGTATTACAACTTGCTGAAAAGTGTCAACAGTGTTTCTATCATCCTGATTAAGCAGTACAGCAAAATTGTACTTACATGATTTTGACCTTGTTTTTGAAAAACTGTTTATTTCTGTATTACATGATTGCAACTTGCTGAAAAGTGTCAACAATGTTCCTTTCATCGAGTTTAAACAGTACAGCAAAAATTGAACTTACAGAGTGCATCAAACATGATTTAGACCTTGTTTGTGAAAAATTGTTTTTTTCTGTATTTCATGATTGCAACTTGCTGAAAAGTGTCAACAATGTTCCTTTCATCGAGCTTAAACAGTACAGCAAAATGGTACTTACAGAGTGACTCAAACATGACTGAGACCTTGTTTTTGAAAAACTGTTTATTTCTGTATTACAACTTGCTGAAAAGTGTCAACAGTGTTTCTATCATCCTGATTAAGCAGTACAGCAAAATTGTACTTACCTGATTTAGACCTTGTTTGTGAGAAACTCTTTATTTCTGTATTTCATGATTGCAACTTGCTGAAAAGTGTCAACAATGTTCCTTTCATCGAGTTTAAACAGTACAGCAAAAATGGTACTTACAGAGTGAATCAAACATTACTTAGACCTTGTTTGTGAAAAACTGTTTATTTCTATATTACAACTTGCTGAAAAGTGTCAACAGTGTTTCTATCATCCTGATTAAGCAGTACAGCAAAATTGTACATACATGATTTAGACCTTGTTTGTGAAAATCGGTTTATTTCTGTATTACATGATTGCAACTTGCTGAAAAGTGTCAACAATGTTCCTTTCATCGAGCTTAAACAGTACAGCAAAATGGTACTTACAGAGTGACTCAAACATGACTGAGACCTTGTTTTTGAAAAACTGTTTATTTCTGTATTACAACTTGCTGAAAAGTGTCAACAATGTTTCTATCATCCTGATTAAGCAGTACAGCAAAATTGTACTTACATGATTTTGACCTTGTTTTTGAAAAACGGTTTATTTCTGTATTACATGATTGCAACTTGCTGAAAAGTGTCAACAATGTTCCTTTCATCGAGTTTAAACAGTACAGCAAAAATGGTACTTACAGAGTGCATCAAACATGATTTAGACCTTGTTTGTGAAAAACTGTTTATTTCTATATTACAACTTGCTGAAAAGTGTCAACAGTGTTTCTATCATCCTGATTAAGCAGTACAGCAAAATTGTACATACATGATTTAGACCTTGTTTGTGAAAATCGGTTTATTTCTGTATTACATGATTGCAACTTGCTGAAAAGTGTCAACAATGTTCCTTTCATCGAGCTTAAACAGTACAGCAAAATGGTACTTACAGAGTGACTCAAACATGACTTAGACCTTGTTTTTGAAAAACTGTTTATTTCTGTATTACAAACTTGCTGAAAAGTGTCAACAATGTTTCTATCATCCTGATTAAGCAGTACAGCAAAATTGTACTTACATGATTTTGACCTTGTTTGTGAAAAACTGTTTATTTCTGTATTACATGATTGCAACTTGCTGAAAAGTGTCAACAATGTTCCTTTCATCGAGTTTAAACAGTACAGCAAAAATGGTACTTACAGAGTGCATCAAACATGATTTAGACCTTGTTTGTGAAAAATTGTTTTTTCTGTATTTCATGATTGCAACTTGCTGAAAAGTGTCAACAATGTTCCTTTCATCGAGCTTAAACAGTACAGCAAAATGGTACTTACAGAGTGACTCAAACATGACTTAGACCTTGTTTTTTAAAAACTGTTTATTTCTGTATTACATGATTGCAACTTGCTGAAAAGTGTCAACAATGTTCCTTTCATCGAGCTTAAACAGTACAGCAAAATGGTACTTACAGAGTGACTCAAACATGACTGAGACCTTGTTTTTGAAAAACTGTTTATTTCTGTATTACAACTTGCTGAAAAGTGTCAACAGTGTTTCTATCATCCTGATTAAGCAGTACAGCAAAATTGTACTTCCATGATTTTGACCTTGTTTGTGAAAAACTGTTTTTTTCTGTATTTCATGATTGCAACTTGCTGAAGAGTGTCAACAATGTTCCTTTCATCGAGCTTAAACAGTACAGCAAAATGGTACTTACAGAGTGACTCAAACATGATTTAGACCTTGTTTGTGAAAAATTGTTTTTTTCTGTATTTCATGATTGCAACTTGCTGAAAAGTGTCAACAATGTTCCTTTCATCGAGCTTAAACAGTACAGCAAAATGGTACTTACAGTGACTCAAACATGACTTAGACCTTGTTTTTGAAAAACTGTTTATTTCTGTTTTACATGATTGCAACTTGCTGAAAAGTGTCAACAATGTTCCTTTCATCGAGCTTAAACAGTACAGCAAAATGGTACTTACAGAGTGCCTCAAACATTACTTAGACCTTGTTTGTGAAAAACTGTTTATTTCTGTATTACAACTTGCTGAAAAGTGTCAACAGTGTTTCTATCATCCTGATTAAGCAGTACAGCAAAATTGTACTTACCTGACTTAGACCTTGTTTTTGAAAAACTGTTTATTTCTGTTTTACATGATTGCAACTTGCTGAAAAGTGTCAACAATGTTCCTTTCATCGAGTTAAAACAGTACAGCAAAATTGGAACTACAGAGTGCATCAAACATGACTTAGACCTTGTTTGTGAAAAACTTTTTTTCTGTATTTCATGATTGCAACTTGCTGAAAAGTGTCAACAATGTTCCTTTCATCGAGCTTAAACAGTACAGCAAAATGGTACTTACAGAGTGACTCAAACATGACTGAGACCTTGTTTTTGAAAAACTGTTTATTTCTGTATTACATGATTGCAACTTGCTGAAAAGTGTCAACAATGTTCCTTTCATCGAGTTTAAACAGTACAGCAAAAATGGTACTTACAGAGTGCATCAAACATGATTTAGACCTTGTTTGTGAAAAATTGTTTTTTTCTGTATTTCATGATTGCAACTTGCTGAAAAGTGTCAACAATGTTCCTTTCATCGAGCTTAAACAGTACAGCAAAATGGTACTTACAGTGACTCAAACATGACTTAGACCTTGTTTTTGAAAAACTGTTTATTTCTGTTTTACATGATTGCAACTTGCTGAAAAGTGTCAACAATGTTCCTTTCATCGAGTTTAAACAGTACAGCAAAAATAGTACTTACAGAGTGCATCAAACATTATTTAGACCTTGTTTGTGAAAAACTGTTTATTTCTGTATTACAACTTGCTGAAAAGTGTCAACAGTGTTTCTATCATCCTGATTAAGCAGTACAGCAAAATTGTACTTACCTGATTTAGACCTTGTTTGTGAGAAACTCTTTATTTCTGTATTTCATGATTGCAACTTGCTAAAAAGGGTCAACAATGTTCCTTTCATTGAGTTTAAACAGTACAGCAAAATGGTACTTAGAGAGTGACTCAAACATGACTTAGACCTTGTTTTTGAAAAACTGTTTATTTCTATATTACATGATTGCAACTTGCTGAAAAGTGTCAACAATGTTTCTATCATCGAGTTTAAACAGTAGAGCAAAAATTGAAAATACAGAGTGCATCAAACATGATTTAGACCTTGTTTGTGAGAAACTCTTTATTTCGGTATTTCATGATTGCAACTTGCTGAAAAGTGTCAACAATGTTCCTTTCATTGATTTTAAACAGTACAGCAAAATGGTACTTAGAGAGTGACTCAAACATGACTTAGACCTTGTTTTTGAAAAACTGTTTATTTCTGTATTACATGATTGCAACTTGCTGAAAAGTGTCAACAATGTTCCTTTCATCGAGTTTAAACAGTACAGCAAAAATGGTACTTACAGAGTGCATCAAACATGATTTAGACCTTGTTTGTGAAAAATTGTTTTTTTCTGTATTTCATGATTGCAACTTGCTGAAAAGTGTCAACAATGTTCCTTTCATCGAGTTTAAACAGTACAGCAAAAATAGTACTTACAGAGTGCATCAAACATTATTTAGACCTTGTTTGTGAAAAACTGTTTATTTCTGTATTACAACTTGCTGAAAAGTGTCAACAGTGTTTCTATCATCCTGATTAAGCAGTACAGCAAAATTGTACTTACCTGACTTAGACCTTGTTTTTGAGAAACTCTTTATTTCTGTATTTACATGATTGCAACTTGCTGAAAAGTGTCAACAATGTTCCTTTCATCGAGTTTAAACAGTACAGCAAAAATTGTAAATACAGAGTGCATCAAACATGACTTAGACCTTGTTTTTGAGAAACTCTTTTTTCTGTATTTCATGATTGCAACTTGCTGAAAAGTGTCAACAATGTTCCTTTCATCGAGCTTAAACAGTACAGCAAAATGGTACTTACAGAGTGACTCAAACATGACTGAGACCTTGTTTTTGAAAAACTGTTTATTTCTGTATTACATGATTGCAACTTGCTGAAAAGTGTCAACAATGTTCCTTTCATCGAGTTTAAACAGTACAGCAAAAATGGTACTTACAGAGTGCATCAAACATTATTTAGACCTTGTTTGTGAAAAACTGTTTATTTCTGTATTACAACTTGCTGAAAAGTGTCAACAGTGTTTCTATCATCCTGATTAAGCAGTACAGCAAAATTGTACTTACCTGAATTAGACCTTGTTTGTGAGAAACTCTTTATTTCTGTATTTCATGATTGCAACTTGCTAAAAAGGGTCAACAATGTTCCTTTCATTGAGTTTAAACAGTACAGCAAAATGGTACTTACAGAGTGACTCAAACATGACTTAGACCTTGTTTTTGAAAAACTGTTTATTTCTATATTACATGATTGCAACTTGCTGAAAAGTGTCAACAATGTTTCTATCATCGAGTTTAAACAGTAGAGCAAAAATTGAAAATACAGAGTGCATCAAACATGATTTAGACCTTGTTTGTGAGAAACTCTTTTTTTCAGTATTTCATGATTGTAACTTGCTGAAAAGTGTCATCAATGTTCCTTTCATCGAGTTTAAACAGTACAGCAAAAATGGTACAGAGTGCATCAAACATTATTTAGACCTTGTTTGTGAAAAACTGTTTATTTCTGTATTACAACTTGCTGAAAAGTGTCAACAGTGTTTCTGTCATCCTGATTAAGCAGTACAGCAAAATTGTACTTACATGACTTAGACCTTGTTTGTGAAAAACTTTTTTTCTGTATTTCATGATTGCAACTTGCTGAAAAGTGTCAACAATGTTCCTTTCATCGAGTTTAAACAGTACAGCAAAAAATGGAACTTACAGAGTGCATCAAACATGATTTAGACCTTGTTTGTGAATTTTTTTCTCTCTCTGTATTTCATGATTGCAACTTGCTGAAAAGTGTCAACAATGTTTCTTTCATCGAGCTTAAACAGTACAGCAAAATGGTACTTACAGAGTGACTCAAACATGACTTAGACCTTGTTTTTGAAAAACTGTTCATTTCTGTATTACATGATTGCAACTTGCTGAAAAGTGTCAACAGTGTTCCTTTCATCGAGTTTAACAGTACAGCAAAAATTGAACTTACAGAGTGCATCAAACATGATTTAGACCTTGTTTGTGAGAATCTCTTTATTTCTGTATTTCATGATTGCAACTTGCTGAAAAGTGTCAACAATGTTCCTTTCATCGAGCTTAAACAGTACAGCAAAATGGTACTTACAGAGTGACTCAAACATGACTTAGACCTTGTTTTTGAAAAACTGTTTATTTCTCTATTACATGATTGCAACTTGCTGAAAAGTGTCAACAATGTTCCTTTCATCGAGCTTAAACAGTACAGCAAAATGGTACTTACAGAGTGACTCAAACATGACTGAGACCTTGTTTTTGAAAAACTGTTTATTTCTGTATTACATGATTGCAACTTGCTGAAAAGTGTCAACAATGTTCCTTTCATCGAGCTTAAACAGTACAGCAAAATGGTACTTACAGAGTGACTCAAACATGACTTAGACCTTGTTTTTGAAAAACTGTTCATTTCTGTATTACATGATTGCAACTTGCTGAAAAGTGTCAACAGTGTTCCTTTCATCGAGTTTAAACAGTACAGCAAAATGGTACTTTCAGAGTGACTCAAACATGACTGAGACCTTGTTTTTGAAAAACTGTTTATTTCTGTATTACATGATTGCAACTTGCTGAAAAGTGTCAACAATGTTCCTTTCATCGAGCTTAAACAGTACAGCAAAATGGTACTTACAGAGTGACTCAAACATGACTGAGACCTTGTTTTTGAAAAACTGTTTATTTCTGTATTACATGATTGCAACTTGCTGAAAAGTGTCAACAATGTTCCTTTCATCGAGTTTAAACATTACAGCAAAAATGGAACTTACAGAGTGCATCAAACATGATTTAGACCTTCTTTGTGAAAAATTGTTTTTTTCTGTATTTCATGATTGCAACTTGCTAAAAAGGGTCAACAATGTTCCTTTCATTGAGTTTAAACAGTACAGCAAAATGGTACTTACAGAGTGACTCAAACATGACTTAGACCTTGTTTTTGAAAAACTGTTTATTTCTGTATTACATGATTGCAACTTGCTGAAAAGTGTCAACAATGTTCCTTTCATCGAGCTTAAACAGTAGAGCAAAAATTGAAAATACAGAGTGCATAAAACATGATTTAGACCTTGTTTGTGAGAAACTCTTTTTTTCAGTATTTCATGATTGTAACTTGCTGAAAAGTGTCATCAATGTTCCTTTCATCGAGTTTAAACAGTACAGCAAAAATGGTACAGAGTGCATCAAACATTATTTAGACCTTGTTTGTGAAAAACTGTTTATTTCTGTATTACAACTTGCTGAAAAGTGTCAACAGTGTTTCTGTCATCCTGATTAAGCAGTACAGCAAAATTGTACTTACATGACTTAGACCTTGTTTGTGAAAAACTTTTTTTCTGTATTTCATGATTGCAACTTGCTGAAAAGTGTCAACAATGTTCCTTTCATCGAGTTTAAACAGTACAGCAAAAATTGAACTTACAAGAGTGCATCAAACATGATTTAGACCTTGTTTGTGAAAATTTTTTATTTCTGTATTTCATGATTGCAACTTGCTGAAAAGTGTCAACAATGTTCCTTTCATCGAGCTTAAACAGTACAGCAAAATGGTACTTACAGGTGACTCAAACATGACTTAGACCTTGTTTTTGAAAAACTGTTTATTTCTGTATTACATGATTGCAACTTGCTGAAAAGTGTCAACAATGTTCCTTTCATCGAGCTTAAACAGTACAGCAAAATGGTACTTACAGAGTGACTCAAACATGACTGAGACCTTGTTTTTGAAAAACTGTTTATTTCTGTATTACATGATTGCAACTTGCTGAAAAGTGTCAACAATGTTCCTTTCATCGAGCTTAAACAGTACAGCAAAATGGTACTTACAGAGTGACTCAAACATGACTTAGACCTTGTTTTTGAAAAACTGTTCATTTCTGTATTACATGATTGCAACTTGCTGAAAAGTGTCAACAGTGTTCCTTTCATCGAGTTTAAACAGTACAGCAAAATGGTACTTTCAGAGTGACTCAAACATGACTGAGACCTTGTTTTTGAAAAACTGTTTATTTCTGTATTACACCTTGCTGAAAAGTGTCAACAGTGTTTCTATCATCCTGATTAAGCAGTACAGCAAAATTGTACTTCCATGATTTAGACCTTGTTTGTGAAAAACTGTTTATTTCTGTATTACATGATTGCAACTTGCTGAAAAGTGTCAACAATGTTCCTTTCATCGAGTTTAAACAGTACAGCAAAAATGGTACTTACAGAGTGCGTCAAACATGATTTAGACCTTGTTTGTGAAAAACTGTTTTTTCTGTATTTCATGATTGCAACTTGCTGAAAAGTGTCAACAATGTTCCTTTCATCGAGCTTAAACAGTACAGCAAAATGGTACTTACAGAGTGACTCAAACATGACTTAGACCTTGTTTTTGAAAAACTGTTTATTTCTGTATTACAACTTGCTGAAAAGTGTCAACAGTGTTTCTATCATCCTGATTAAGCAGTACAGCAAAATTGTACTTCCATGATTTTGACCTTGTTTGTGAAAAACTGTTTATTTCTGTATTACATGATTGCAACTTGCTGAAAAGTGTCAACAATGTTCCTTTCATCGAGTTTAAACAGTACAGCAAAAATGGTACTTACAGAGTGCGTCAAACATGATTTAGACCTTGTTTGTGAAAAATTGTTTTTTTCTGTATTTCATGATTGCAACTTGCTGAAAAGTGTCAACAATGTTCCTTTCATCGAGTTTAAACAGTACAGCAAAAATAGTACTTACAGAGTGCATCAAACATTATTTAGACCTTGTTTGTGAAAAACTGTTTATTTCTGTATTACAACTTGCTGAAAAGTGTCAACAGTGTTTCTATCATCCTGATTAAGCAGTACAGCAAAATTGTACTTACCTGATTTAGACCTTGTTTGTGAGAAACTCTTTATTTCTGTATTTCATGATTGCAACTTGCTAAAAAGGGTCAACAATGTTCCTTTCATTGAGTTTAAACAGTACAGCAAAATGGTACTTAGAGAGTGACTCAAACATGACTTAGACCTTGTTTTTGAACAAAATGTTTATTTCTATTTTACATGATTGCAACTTGCTGAAAAGTGTCAACAATGTTTCTATCATCGAGTTTAAACAGTACAGCAAAAATTGAAAATACAGAGTGCATCAAACATGATTTAGACCTTGTTTGTGAGAAACTCTTTTTTTCAGTATTTCATGATTGCAACTTGCTGAAAAGTGTCAACAATGTTCCTTTCATTGACTTTAAACAGTACAGCAAAATGGTACTTAGAGAGTGACTCAAACATGACTTAGACCTTGTTTTTGAAAAACTGTTTATTTCTGTATTACATGATTGCAACTTGCTGAAAAGTGTCAACAATGTTCCTTTCATCGAGTTTAAACAGTACAGCAAAAATGGTACTTACAGAGTGCATCAAACATGATTTAGACCTTGTTTGTGAAAAATTGTTTTTTTCTGTATTTCATGATTGCAACTTGCTGAAAAGTGTCAACAATGTTCCTTTCATCGAGCTTAAACAGTACAGCAAAATGGTACTTACAGAGTGACTCAAACATGACTTAGACCTTGTTTTTGAAAAACTGTTTATTTCTGTATTACAACTTGCTGAAAAGTGTCAACAGTGTTTCTATCATCCTGATTAAGCTGTACAGCAAAATTGTACTTACATGACTTAGACCTTGTTTGTGAAAAATTGTTTTTTTCTGTATTACATGATTGCAACTTGCTGAAAAGTGTCAACAATGTTCCTTTCATCGAGTTTAAACAGTACAGCAAAAATGGTACAGAGTGCATCAAACATTATTTAGACCTTGTTTGTGAAAAACTTTTTTTCTGTATTTCATGATTGCAACTTGCTGAAAAGTGTCAACAATGTTCCTTTCATCGAGCTTAAACAGTACAGCAAAATGGTACTTACAGAGTGACTCAAACATGACTGAGACCTTGTTTTTGAAAAACTGTTTATTTCTGTATTACAACTTGCTGAAAAGTGTCAACAGTGTTTCTATCATCCTGATTAAGCAGTACAGCAAAATTGTACTTCCATGATTTTGACCTTGTTTGTGAAAAACTGTTTTTTTCTGTATTTCATGATTGCAACTTGCTGAAAAGTGTCAACAATGTTCCTTTCATCGAGCTTAAACAGTACAGCAAAATGGTACTTACAGAGTGACTCAAACATGACTGAGACCTTGTTTTTGAAAAACTGTTTATTTCTGTATTACATGATTGCAACTTGCTGAAAAGTGTCAACAATGTTTCTGTCATCCTGATTAAGCAGTACAGCAAAATTGTACTTACATGACTTAGACCTTGTTTGTGAAAAACTTTTTTTCTGTATTTCATGATTGCAACTTGCTGAAAAGTGTCAACAATGTTCCTTTCATCGAGCTTAAACAGTACAGCAAAATGGTACTTACAGAGTGACTCAAACATGACTGAGACCTTGTTTTTGAAAAACTGTTTATTTCTGTATTACAACTTGCTGAAAAGTGTCAACAGTGTTTCTATCATCCTGATTAAGCAGTACAGCAAAATTGTACTTCCATGATTTTGACCTTGTTTGTGAAAAACTGTTTTTTTCTGTATTTCATGATTGCAACTTGCTGAAAAGTGTCAACAATGTTCCTTTCATCGAGTTTAAACAGTACAGCAAAAATGGTACTTACAGAGTGCGTCAAACATGATTTAGACCTTGTTTGTGAAAAACTGTTTATTTCTGTATTTCATGATTGCAACTTGCTGAAAAGTGTCAACAATGTTCCTTTCATCGAGCTTAAACAGTACAGCAAAATGGTACTTACAGAGTGACTCAAACATGACTTAGACCTTGTTTTTGAAAAACTGTTTATTTCTGTATTACACACTTGCTGAAAAGTGTCAACAATGTTTCTATCATCCTGATTAAGCAGTACAGCAAAATTGTACTTCCATGATTTAGACCTTGTTTGTGAAAAACTGTTTATTTCTGTATTACATGATTGCAACTTGCTGAAAAGTGTCAACAATGTTCCTTTCATCGAGTTTAAACAGTACAGCAAAAATGGTACTTACAGAGTTCCTCAAACATGACTTAGACCTTGTTTGTGAAAAACTGTTTATTTCTGTATTTCATGATTGCAACTTGCTGAAAAGTGTCAACAATGTTCCTTTCATCGAGCTTAAACAGTACAGCAAAATGGTACTTACAGTGACTCAAACATGACTTAGACCTTGTTTTTGAAAAACTGTTTATTTCTGTATTACATGATTGCAACTTGCTGAAAAGTGTCAACAATGTTCCTTTCATCGAGTTTAAACAGTACAGCAAAAATAGTACTTACAGAGTGCATCAAACATTATTTAGACCTTGTTTGTGAAAAACTGTTTATTTCTGTATTACAACTTGCTGAAAAGTGTCAACAGTGTTTCTATCATCCTGATTAAGCAGTACAGCAAAATTGTACTTACCTGATTTAGACCTTGTTTGTGAGAAACTCTTTATTTCTGTATTTCATGATTGCAACTTGCTAAAAAGGGTCAACAATGTTCCTTTCATTGAGTTTAAACAGTACAGCAAAATGGTACTTAGAGAGTGACTCAAACATGACTTAGACCTTGTTTTTGAAAAACTGTTTATTTCTATTTTACATGATTGCAACTTGCTGAAAAGTGTCAACAATGTTTCTATCATCGAGTTTAAACAGTACAGCAAAAATTGAAAATACAGAGTGCATCAAACATGATTTAGACCTTGTTTGTGAGAAACTCTTTTTCTCAGTATTTCATGATTGCAACTTGCTGAAAAGTGTCATCAATGTTCCTTTCATTGACTTTAAACAGTACAGCAAAATGGTACTTAGAGAGTGACTCAAACATGACTTAGACCTTGTTTTTGAAAAACTGTTTATTTCTGTATTACATGATTGCAACTTGCTGAAAAGTGTCAACAATGTTCCTTTCATCGAGTTTAAACAGTACAGCAAAAATGGTACTTACAGAGTGCATCAAACATGATTTAGACCTTGTTTGTGAAAAATTGTTTTTTTCTGTATTTCATGATTGCAACTTGCTGAAAAGTGTCAACAATGTTCCTTTCATCGAACTTAAACAGTATAGCAAAATGGTACTTACACAGTGACTCAAACATGACTGAGACCTTGTTTTTGAAAAACTGTTTATTTCTGTATTACAACTTGCTGAAAAGTGTCAACAGTTGTTTCTATCATCCTGATTAAGCTGTACAGCAAAATTGTACTTACATGACTTAGACCTTGTTTGTGAAAAATTGTTTTTTTCTGTATTACATGATTGCAACTTGCTGAAAAGTGTCAACAATGTTCCTTTCATCGAGTTTAAACAGTACAGCAAAAATGGTACAGAGTGCATCAAACATTATTTAGACCTTGTTTGTGAAAAACTTTTTTTCTGTATTTCATGATTGCAACTTGCTGAAAAGTGTCAACAATGTTCCTTTCATCGAGCTTAAACAGTACAGCAAAATGGTACTTACAGAGTGACTCAAACATGACTGAGACCTTGTTTTTGAAAAACTGTTTATTTCTGTATTACAACTTGCTGAAAAGTGTCAACAATGTTTCTATCATCCTGATTAAGCAGTACAGCAAAATTGTACTTATTCCATGATTTTGACCTTGTTTGTGAAAAACTGTTTTTTCTGTATTTCATGATTGCAACTTGCTGAAAAGTGTCAACAATGTTCCTTTCATCGAGCTTAAACAGTACAGCAAAATGGTACTTACAGAGTGACTCAAACATGACTTAGACCTTGTTTTTGAAAAACTGTTTATTTCTGTATTACATGATTGCAACTTGCTGAAAAGTGTCAACAATGTTCCTTTCATCCGAGTTAAACAGTACAGCAAAATTGTACTTACAGCATGACTTAGACCTTGTTTGTGAAAAACTGTTTATTTCTGTATTTCATGATTGCAACTTGCTGAAAAGTGTCAACAATGTTCCTTTCATCGAGCTTAAACAGTACAGCAAAATGGTACTTACAGAGTGACTCAAACATGACTTAGACCTTGTTTGTGAAAAACTGTTTATTTCTGTATTACAACTTGCTGAAAAGTGTCAACAGTGTTTCTATCATCCTGATTAAGCAGTACAGCAAAATTGTACTTCCATGATTTTGACCTTGTTTGTGAAAAACTGTTTATTTCTGTATTACATGATTGCAACTTGCTGAAAAGTGTCAACAATGTTCCTTTCATCGAGTTTAAACAGTACAGCAAAAATGGTACTTACAGAGTGCGTCAAACATGATTTAGACCTTGTTTGTGAAAAACTGTTTTTTCTGTATTTCATGATTGCAACTTGCTGAAAAGTGTCAACAATGTTCCTTTCATCGAGCTTAAACAGTACAGCAAAATGGTACTTACAGAGTGACTCAAACATGACTTAGACCTTGTTTTTGAAAAACTGTTTATTTCTGTATTACATCACTTGCTGAAAAGTGTCAACAATGTTTCTATCATCCTGATTAAGCAGTACAGCAAAATTGTACTTCCATGATTTTGACCTTGTTTGTGAAAAACTGTTTATTTCTGTATTACATGATTGCAACTTGCTGAAAAGTGTCAACAATGTTCCTTTCATCGAGTTTAAACAGTACAGCAAAAATGGTACTTACAGAGTGCCTCAAACATGACTTAGACCTTGTTTGTGAAAAACTGTTTTTTTCTGTATTTCATGATTGCAACTTGCTGAAAAGTGTCAACAATGTTCCTTTCATCGAGCTTAAACAGTACAGCAAAATGGTACTTACAGTGACTCAAACATGACTTAGACCTTGTTTTTGAAAAACTGTTTATTTCTGTTTTACATGATTGCAACTTGCTGAAAAGTGTCAACAATGTTCCTTTCATCGAGTTTAAACAGTACAGCAAAAATGGTACTTACAGAGTGCATCAAACATTATTTAGACCTTGTTTGTGAAAAACTGTTTATTTCTGTATTACAACTTGCTGAAAAGTGTCAACAGTGTTTCTATCATCCTGATTAAGCAGTACAGCAAAATTGTACTTACCTGATTTAGACCTTGTTTGTGAGAAACTCTTTATTTCTGTATTTCATGATTGCAACTTGCTGAAAAGGGTCAACAATGTTCCTTTCATTGAGTTTAAACAGTACAGCAAAATGGTACTTAGAGAGTGACTCAAACATGACTTAGACCTTGTTTTTGAACAAAATGTTTATTTCTATTTTACATGATTGCAACTTGCTGAAAAGTGTCAACAATGTTTCTATCATCGAGTTTAAAAGGTACAGCAAAAATTGAAAATACAGAGTGCATCAAACATGATTTAGACCTTGTTTGTGAGAAACTCTTTTTTTCAGTATTTCATGATTGCAACTTGCTGAAAAGTGTCATCAATGTTCCTTTCATTGACTTTAAACAGTACAGCAAAATGGTACTTAGAGAGTGACTCAAACATGACTTAGACCTTGTTTTTGAAAAACTGTTTATTTCTGTATTACATGATTGCAACTTGCTGAAAAGTGTCAACAATGTTCCTTTCATCGAGTTTAAACAGTACAGCAAAAATGGTACTTACAGAGTGCATCAAACATGATTTAGACCTTGTTTGTGAAAAATTGTTTTTTTCTGTATTTCATGATTGCAACTTGCTGAAAAGTGTCAACAATGTTCCTTTCATCGAGCTTAAACAGTACAGCAAAATGGTACTTACAGTGACTCAAACATGACTTAGACCTTGTTTTTGAAAAACTGTTTATTTCTGTATTACAACTTGCTGAAAAGTGTCAACAGTTGTTTCTATCATCCTGATTAAGCTGTACAGCAAAATTGTACTTACATGACTTAGACCTTGTTTGTGAAAAATTGTTTTTTCTGTATTACATGATTGCAACTTGCTGAAAAGTGTCAACAATGTTCCTTTCATCGAGTTTAAACAGTACAGCAAAAATGGTACTTAGAGTGCATCAAACATGACTTAGACCTTGTTTGTGAAAAACTTTTATTTCTGTATTTCATGATTGCAACTTGCTGAAAAGTGTCAACAATGTTCCTTTCATCGAGCTTAAACAGTACAGCAAAATGGTACTTACAGAGTGACTCAAACATGACTTAGACCTTGTTTTTGAAAAACTGTTTATTTCTGTATTACAACTTGCTGAAAAGTGTCAACAGTGTTTCTATCATCCTGATTAAGCAGTACAGCAAAATTGTACTTACAGATCCATGACTTAGACCTTGTTTGTGAAAAACTGTTTATTTCTGTATTTCATGATTGCAACTTGCTGAAAAGTGTCAACAATGTTCCTTTCATCGAGCTTAAACAGTACAGCAAAATGGTACTTACAGAGTGACTCAAACATGACTTAGACCTTGTTTGTGAAAAACTGTTTATTTCTGTATTACATGATTGCAACTTGCTGAAAAGTGTCAACAATGTTCCTTTCATCCGAGCTTAAGCAGTACAGCAAAATTGTACTTACAGTGATATGACTTAGACCTTGTTTGTGAAAAACTGTTTATTTCTGTATTTCATGATTGCAACTTGCTGAAAAGTGTCAACAATGTTCCTTTCATCGAGCTTAAACAGTACAGCAAAATGGTACTTACAGAGTGACTCAAACATGACTTAGACCTTGTTTTTGAAAAACTGTTTATTTCTGTATTACATGTACTTGCTGAAAAGTGTCAACAGTGTTTCTTTCATCCGAGTTAAGCAGTACAGCAAAATTGTACTTACAGAGTGCTCAAACATGACTTAGACCTTGTTTTTGAAAAACTGTTTATTTCTGTATTACATGATTGCAACTTGCTGAAAAGTGTCAACAATGTTCCTTTCATCGAGTTTAAACAGTACAGCAAAAATGGTACTTACAGAGTGCGTCAAACATGATTTAGACCTTGTTTGTGTAAAAAATTTTTTTTCTGTATTTCATGATTGCAACTTGCTGAAAAGTGTCAACAATGTTCCTTTCATCGAGCTTAAACAGTACAGCAAAATGGTACTTACAGAGTGACTCAAACATGACTGAGACCTTGTTTTTGAAAAACTGTTTATTTCTGTATTACAACTTGCTGAAAAGTGTCAACAGTGTTTCTATCATCCTGATTAAGCAGTACAGCAAAATTGTACTTCCATGATTTTGACCTTGTTTGTGAAAAACTGTTTATTTCTGTATTACATGATTGCAACTTGCTGAAAAGTGTCAACAATGTTCCTTTCATCGAGTTTAAACAGTACAGCAAAAATGGTACTTACAGAGTTCATCAAACATGACTTAGACCTTGTTTGTGAAAAATTGTTTATTTCTGTATTTCATGATTGCAACTTGCTGAAAAGTGTCAACAATGTTCCTTTCATCGAGCTTAAACAGTACAGCAAAATGGTACTTACAGGTGCCTCAAACATGACTTAGACCTTGTTTTTGAAAAACTGTTTATTTCTGTTTTACATGATTGCAACTTGCTGAAAAGTGTCAACAATGTTCCTTTCATCGAGCTTAAACAGTACAGCAAAAATAGTACTTACAGAGTGCATCAAACATTACTTAGACCTTGTTTTTGAAAAACTGTTTATTTCTGTATTACAACTTGCTGAAAAGTGTCAACAGTGTTTCTATCATCCTGATTAAGCAGTACAGCAAAATTGTACTTACCTGATTTAGACCTTGTTTGTGAGAAACTCTTTATTTCTGTATTTCATGATTGCAACTTGCTAAAAAGGGTCAACAATGTTCCTTTCATTGAGTTTAAACAGTACAGCAAAATGGTACTTAGAGAGTGACTCAAACATGACTTAGACCTTGTTTTTGAAAAACTGTTTATTTCTATTTTACATGATTGCAACTTGCTGAAAAGTGTCAACAATGTTCCTTTCATCGAGTTTAAACAGTACAGCAAAAATTGAAAATACAGAGTGCATCAAACATGATTTAGACCTTGTTTGTGAGAAACTCTTTTTTTCAGTATTTCATGATTGCAACTTGCTGAAAAGTGTCATCAATGTTCCTTTCATTGACTTTAAACAGTACAGCAAAATGGTACTTAGAGAGTGACTCAAACATGACTTAGACCTTGTTTTTGAAAAACTGTTTATTTCTGTATTACATGATTGCAACTTGCTGAAAAGTGTCAACAATGTTCCTTTCATCGAGTTTAAACAGTACAGCAAAAATGGTACTTACAGAGTGCATCAAACATGATTTAGACCTTGTTTGTGAAAAATTGTTTTTTCTGTATTTCATGATTGCAACTTGCTGAAAAGTGTCAACAATGTTCCTTTCATCGAGCTTAAACAGTACAGCAAAATGGTACTTACAGAGTGACTCAAACATGACTTAGACCTTGTTTTTGAAAAACTGTTTATTTCTGTATTACAACTTGCTGAAAAGTGTCAACAATGTTTCTATCATCCTGATTAAGCAGTACAGCAAAATTGTACTTCACATGACTTTGACCTTGTTTGTGAAAAACTGTTTATTTCTGTATTACATGATTGCAACTTGCTGAAAAGTGTCAACAATGTTCCTTTCATCGAGTTTAAACAGTACAGCAAAAATGGTACTTACAGAGTGCATCAAACATGATTTAGACCTTGTTTGTGAAAAACTGTTTTTTCTGTATTTCATGATTGCAACTTGCTGAAAAGTGTCAACAATGTTCCTTTCATCGAGCTTAAACAGTACAGCAAAATGGTACTTACAGAGTGACTCAAACATGACTTAGACCTTGTTTTTGAAAAACTGTTTATTTCTGTATTACATGATTGCAACTTGCTGAAAAGTGTCAACAATGTTCCTTTCATCGAGTTTAAACAGTACAGCAAAATAGTACTTACAGAGTGCATCAAACATTATTTAGACCTTGTTTGTGAAAAACTGTTTATTTCTGTATTACAACTTGCTGAAAAGTGTCAACAGTGTTTCTATCATCTGATTAAGCAGTACAGCAAAATTGTACTTACCTGATTTAGACCTTGTTTGTGAGAAACTCTTTATTTCTGTATTTCATGATTGCAACTTGCTAAAAAGGGTCAACAATGTTCCTTTCATTGAGTTTAAACAGTACAGCAAAATGGTACTTAGAGAGTGACTCAAACATGACTTAGACCTTGTTTTTGAAAAACTGTTTATTTCTATTTTACATGATTGCAACTTGCTGAAAAGTGTCAACAATGTTTCTATCATCGAGTTTAAACAGTACAGCAAAAATTGAAAATACAGAGTGCATCAAACATGATTTAGACCTTGTTTGTGAGAAACTCTTTTTTTCAGTATTTCATGATTGCAACTTGCTGAAAAGTGTCATCAATGTTCCTTTCATTGACTTTAAACAGTACAGCAAAATGGTATTTAGAGAGTGACTCAAACATGACTTAGACCTTGTTTTTGAAAAACTGTTTATTTCTGTATTACATGATTGCAACTTGCTGAAAAGTGTCAACAATGTTCCTTTCATCGAGTTTAAACAGTACAGCAAAAATGGTACTTACAGAGTGCATCAAACATGACTTAGACCTTGTTTGTGAAAAACTGTTTTTTTCTGTATTTCATGATTGCAACTTGCTGAAAAGTGTCAACAATGTTCCTTTCATCGAACTTAAACAGTACAGCAAAATGGTACTTACAGAGTGACTCAAACATGACTGAGACCTTGTTTTTGAAAAACTGTTTATTTCTGTATTACAACTTGCTGAAAAGTGTCAACAGTTGTTTCTATCATCCTGATTAAGCTGTACAGCAAAATTGTACTTACATGACTTAGACCTTGTTTGTGAAAAATTGTTTATTTCTGTATTACATGATTGCAACTTGCTGAAAAGTGTCAACAATGTTCCTTTCATCGAGTTTAAACAGTACAGCAAAAATGGTACTAAGAGTGCATCAAACATGACTTAGACCTTGTTTTTGAAAAACTGTTTATTTCTGTATTACAACTTGCTGAAAAGTGTCAACAGTGTTTCTATCATCCTGATTAAGCAGTACAGCAAAATTGTACTTACATCAAACATGACTTAGACCTTGTTTGTGAAAAACTTTTTTTCTGTATTACATGATTGCAACTTGCTGAAAAGTGTCAACAATGTTCCTTTCATCGAGCTTAAACAGTACAGCAAAATGGTACTTACAGAGTGACTCAAACATGACTTAGACCTTGTTTTTGAAAAACTGTTTATTTCTGTATTACAACTTGCTGAAAAGTGTCAACAATGTTTCTATCATCCTGATTAAGCAGTACAGCAAAATTGTACTTCCATGATTTAGACCTTGTTTGTGAAAAACTGTTTATTTCTGTATTACATGATTGCAACTTGCTGAAAAGTGTCAACAATGTTCCTTTCATCGAGTTTAAACAGTACAGCAAAAATGGTACTTACAGAGTTCATCAAACATGATTTAGACCTTGTTTGTGAAAAATTGTTTTTTTCTGTATTTCATGATTGCAACTTGCTGAAAAGTGTCAACAATGTTCCTTTCATCGAGCTTAAACAGTACAGCAAAATGGTACTTACAGAGTGACTCAAACATGACTTAGACCTTGTTTTTGAAAAACTGTTTATTTCTGTTTTACATGATTGCAACTTGCTGAAAAGTGTCAACAATGTTCCTTTCATCGAGCTTAAACAGTACAGCAAAATAGTACTTACAGAGTGACTCAAACATTACTTAGACCTTGTTTTTGAAAAACTGTTTATTTCTGTATTACAACTTGCTGAAAAGTGTCAACAGTGTTTCTATCATCCTGATTAAGCAGTACAGCAAAATTGTACTTACCATGATTTAGACCTTGTTTGTGAGAAACTCTTTATTTCTGTATTACATGATTGCAACTTGCTGAAAAGTGTCAACAATGTTCCTTTCATCGAGCTTAAACAGTACAGCAAAATGGTACTTACAGAGTGACTCAAACATGACTTAGACCTTGTTTTTGAAAAACTGTTTATTTCTGTATTACATGATTGCAACTTGCTGAAAAGTGTCAACAATGTTCCTTTCATCGAGCTTAAACAGTACAGCAAAATGGTACTTACAGAGTGACTCAAACATGACTTAGACCTTGTTTTTGAAAAACTGTTTATTTCTGTATTACAACTTGCTGAAAAGTGTCAACAATGTTTCTATCATCCTGATTTAAGCAGTACAGCAAAATTGTACTTTCCATGATTTAGACCTTGTTTGTGAAAAACTGTTTATTTCTGTATTACATGATTGCAACTTGCTGAAAAGTGTCAACAATGTTCCTTTCATCGAGCTTAAACAGTACAGCAAAATGGTACTTACAGAGTGACTCAAACATGACTTAGACCTTGTTTTTGAAAAACTGTTCATTTCTGTATTACATGATTGCAACTTGCTGAAAAGTGTCAACAATGTTCCTTTCATCGAGTTTAAACAGTACAGCAAAAATTGAACTTACAGAGTGCATCAAACATGATTTAGACCTTGTTTGTGAGAAACTCTTTATTTCTGTATTTCATGATTGCAACTTGCTGAAAAGTGTCAACAATGTTCCTTTCATCGAGCTTAAACAGTACAGCAAAATGGTACTTACAGAGTGACTCAAACATGACTTAGACCTTGTTTTTGAAAAACTGTTTATTTCTGTATTACATGATTGCAACTTGCTGAAAAGTGTCAACAATGTTCCTTTCATCGAGCTTAAACAGTACAGCAAAATGGTACTTACAGAGTGACTCAAACATGACTTAGACCTTGTTTGTGAAAAACTGTTCATTTCTGTATTACATGATTGCAACTTGCTGAAAAGTGTCAACAGTGTTCCTTTCATCGAGTTTAAACAGTACAGCAAAAATTGAACTTACAGAGTGCATCAAACATGATTTAGACCTTGTTTGTGAGAAACTCTTTATTTCTGTATTTCATGATTGCAACTTGCTGAAAAGTGTCAACAATGTTCCTTTCATCGAGCTTAAACAGTACAGCAAAATGGTACTTACAGAGTGACTCAAACATGACTTAGACCTTGTTTTTGAAAAACTGTTTATTTCTGTATTACATGATTGCAACTTGCTGAAAAGTGTCAACAATGTTCCTTTCATCGAGCTTAAACAGTACAGCAAAATGGTACTTACAGAGTGACTCAAACATGACTTAGACCTTGTTTTTGAAAAACTGTTCATTTCTGTATTACATGATTGCAACTTGCTGAAAAGTGTCAACAGTGTTCCTTTCATCGAGTTTAAACAGTACAGCAAAAATTGAACTTACAGAGTGCATCAAACATGATTTAGACCTTGTTTGTGAGAATCTCTTTATTTCTGTATTTCATGATTGCAACTTGCTGAAAAGTGTCAACAATGTTCCTTTCATCGAGCTTAAACAGTACAGCAAAATGGTACTTACAGAGTGACTCAAACATGACTTAGACCTTGTTTTTGAAAAACTGTTTATTTCTGTATTACATACTTGCTGAAAAGTGTCAACAGTGTTTCTATCATCCTGATTAAGCTGTACAGCAAAATTGTACTTACATGACTTAGACCTTGTTTGTGAAAAATTGTTTTTTTCTGTATTTCATGATTGCAACTTGCTGAAAAGTGTCAACAATGTTCCTTTCATCGAGCTTAAACAGTACAGCAAAATGGTACTTACAGAGTGACTCAAACATGACTGAGACCTTGTTTTTGAAAAACTGTTTATTTCTGTATTACAACTTGCTGAAAAGTGTCAACAGTGTTTCTATCATCCTGATTAAGCAGTACAGCAAAATTGTACTTACCTGATTTAGACCTTGTTTGTGAGAAACTCTTTATTTCTGTATTTCATGATTGCAACTTGCTGAAAAGTGTCAACAATGTTCCTTTCATCGAGCTTAAACAGTACAGCAAAATGGTACTTACAGAGTGCATCAAACATTACTTAGACCTTGTTTGTGAAAAACTGTTTATTTCTGTATTACAACTTGCTGAAAAGTGTCAACAGTGTTTCTATCATCCTGATTAAGCAGTACAGCAAAATTGTACTTACCTGATTTAGACCTTGTTTGTGAGAAACTCTTTATTTCTGTATTTCATGATTGCAACTTGCTGAAAAGTGTCAACAATGTTTCTATCATCGAGTTTAAACAGTACAGCAAAAATTGAAAATACAGAGTGCATCAAACATGATTTAGACCTTGTTTGTGAGAAACTCTTTATTTCTGTATTTCATGATTGCAACTTGCTGAAAAGTGTCAACAATGTTCCTTTCATCGAGCTTAAACAGTACAGCAAAATGGTACTTACAGAGTGACTCAAACATGACTTAGACCTTGTTTTTGAAAAACTGTTTATTTCTGTATTACATGATTGCAACTTGCTGAAAAGTGTCAACAATGTTCCTTTCATCGAGCTTAAACAGTACAGCAAAATGGTACTTACAGAGTGACTCAAACATGACTTAGACCTTGTTTTTGAAAAACTGTTCATTTCTGTATTACATGATTGCAACTTGCTGAAAAGTGTCAACAGTGTTCCTTTCATCGAGTTTAAACAGTACAGCAAAATGGTACTTTCAGAGTGACTCAAACATGACTGAGACCTTGTTTTTGAAAAACTGTTTATTTCTGTATTCATGATTGCAACTTGCTGAAAAGTGTCAACAATGTTCCTTTCATCGAGCTTAAACAGTACAGCAAAATGGTACTTACAGAGTGACTCAAACATGACTGAGACCTTGTTTTTGAAAAACTGTTTATTTCTGTATTACACCTTGCTGAAAAGTGTCAACAGTGTTTCTATCATCCTGATTAAGCAGTACAGCAAAATTGTACTTCCATGATTTTGACCTTGTTTGTGAAAAACTGTTTATTTCTGTATTACATGATTGCAACTTGCTGAAAAGTGTCAACAATGTTCCTTTCATCGAGTTTAAACAGTACAGCAAAAATGGTACTTACAGAGTGCGTCAAACATGATTTAGACCTTGTTTGTGAAAAACTGTTTATTTCTGTATTTCATGATTGCAACTTGCTGAAAAGTGTCAACAATGTTCCTTTCATCGAGCTTAAACAGTACAGCAAAATGGTACTTACAGAGTGACTCAAACATGACTTAGACCTTGTTTTTGAAAAACTGTTCATTTCTGTATTACATGATTGCAACTTGCTGAAAAGTGTCAACAATGTTCCTTTCATCGAGTTTAAACAGTACAGCAAAAATGGTACTTACAGAGTTCATCAAACATGATTTAGACCTTGTTTGTGAAAAATTGTTTTTTTCTGTATTTCATGATTGCAACTTGCTGAAAAGTGTCAACAATGTTCCTTTCATCGAGCTTAAACAGTACAGCAAAATGTTACTTACAGTGACTCAAACATGACTTAGACCTTGTTTTTGAAAAACTGTTTATTTCTGTTTAACATGATTGCAACTTGCTGAAAAGTGTCAACAATGTTCCTTTCATCGAGTTTAAACAGTACAGCAAAAATAGTACTTACAGAGTGCATCAAACATTATTTAGACCTTGTTTGTGAAAAACTGTTTATTTCTGTATTACAACTTGCTGAAAAGTGTCAACAGTGTTTCTATCATCCTGATTAAGCAGTACAGCAAAATTGTACTTACCTGATTTAGACCTTGTTTGTGAGAAACTCTTTATTTCTGTATTTCATGATTGCAACTTGCTAAAAAGGGTCAACAATGTTCCTTTCATCGAGCTTAAACAGTACAGCAAAATGGTACTTACAGTGACTCAAACATGACTTAGACCTTGTTTTTGAAAAACTGTTTATTTCTGTTTTACATGATTGCAACTTGCTGAAAAGTGTCAACAATGTTCCTTTCATCGAGTTTAAACAGTACAGCAAAATGGTACTTACAGAGTGACTCAAACATGACTGAGACCTTGTTTTTGAAAAACTGTTTATTTCTGTATTACAACTTGCTGAAAAGTGTCAACAGTGTTTCTATCATCCTGATTAAGCAGTACAGCAAAATTGTACTTCCATGATTTTGACCTTGTTTGTGAAAAACTGTTTATTTCTGTATTACATGATTGCAACTTGCTGAAAAGTGTCAACAATGTTCCTTTCATCGAGCTTAAACAGTACAGCAAAATGGTACTTACAGAGTGACTCAAACATGACTTAGACCTTGTTTTTGAAAAACTGTTTATTTCTGTATTACATGATTGCAACTTGCTGAAAAGTGTCAACAGTGTTCCTTTCATCGAGTTTAACAGTACAGCAAAAATTGAACTTACAGAGTGCATCAAACATGATTTAGACCTTGTTTGTGAGAATCTCTTTATTTCTGTATTTCATGATTGCAACTTGCTGAAAAGTGTCAACAATGTTCCTTTCATCGAGCTTAAACAGTACAGCAAAATGGTACTTACAGAGTGACTCAAACATGACTGAGACCTTGTTTTTGAAAAACTGTTTATTTCTGTATTACATGATTGCAACTTGCTGAAAAGTGTCAACAATGTTCCTTTCATCGAGCTTAAACAGTACAGCAAAATGGTACTTACAGAGTGACTCAAACATGACTTAGACCTTGTTTTTGAAAAACTGTTCATTTCTGTATTACATGATTGCAACTTGCTGAAAAGTGTCAACAGTGTTCCTTTCATCGAGTTTAAACAGTACAGCAAAAATTGAACTTACAGAGTGCATCAAACATGATTTAGACCTTGTTTGTGAGAATCTCTTTATTTCTGTATTTCATGATTGCAACTTGCTGAAAAGTGTCAACAATGTTCCTTTCATCGAGCTTAAACAGTACAGCAAAATGGTACTTACAGAGTGACTCAAACATGACTGAGACCTTGTTTTTGAAAAACTGTTTATTTCTGTATTACAACTTGCTGAAAAGTGTCAACAGTGTTTCTATCATCCTGATTAAGCTGTACAGCAAAATTGTACTTACATGACTTAGACCTTGTTTGTGAAAAATTGTTTTTTTCTGTATTTCATGATTGCAACTTGCTGAAAAGTGTCAACAATGTTCCTTTCATCGAGCTTAAACAGTACAGCAAAATGGTACTTACAGAGTGACTCAAACATGACTTAGACCTTGTTTTTGAAAAACTGTTTATTTCTGTATTACAACTTGCTGAAAAGTGTCAACAGTGTTTCTATCATCCTGATTAAGCAGTACAGCAAAATTGTACTTACTCCTGATTTAGACCTTGTTTGTGAGAAACTCTTTATTTCTGTATTTCATGATTGCAACTTGCTGAAAAGTGTCAACAATGTTCCTTTCATCGAGCTTAAACAGTACAGCAAAATGGTACTTACAGAGTGCATCAAACATTATTTAGACCTTGTTTGTGAAAAACTGTTTATTTCTGTATTACAACTTGCTGAAAAGTGTCAACAGTGTTTCTATCATCCTGATTAAGCAGTACAGCAAAATTGTACTTACCTGATTTAGACCTTGTTTGTGAGAAACTCTTTATTTCTGTATTTCATGATTGCAACTTGCTAAAAAGGGTCAACAATGTTTCTATCATCGAGTTTAAACAGTACAGCAAAAATTGAAAATACAGAGTGCATCAAACATGATTTAGACCTTGTTTGTGAGAAACTCTTTATTTCTGTATTTCATGATTGCAACTTGCTGAAAAGTGTCAACAATGTTCCTTTCATCGAGCTTAAACAGTACAGCAAAATGGTACTTACAGAGTGACTCAAACATGACTGAGACCTTGTTTTTGAAAAACTGTTTATTTCTGTATTACATGATTGCAACTTGCTGAAAAGTGTCAACAATGTTCCTTTCATCGAGCTTAAACAGTACAGCAAAATGGTACTTACAGAGTGACTCAAACATGACTTAGACCTTGTTTTTGAAAAACTGTTCATTTCTGTATTACATGATTGCAACTTGCTGAAAAGTGTCAACAGTGTTCCTTTCATCGAGTTTAAACAGTACAGCAAAATGGTACTTTCAGAGTGACTCAAACATGACTGAGACCTTGTTTTTGAAAAACTGTTTATTTCTGTATTCATGATTGCAACTTGCTGAAAAGTGTCAACAATGTTCCTTTCATCGAGCTTAAACAGTACAGCAAAATGGTACTTACAGAGTGACTCAAACATGACTGAGACCTTGTTTTTGAAAAACTGTTTATTTCTGTATTACATGATTGCAACTTGCTGAAAAGTGTCAACAATGTTCCTTTCATCGAGCTTAAACAGTACAGCAAAATGGTACTTACAGAGTGACTCAAACATGACTTAGACCTTGTTTTTGAAAAACTGTTTATTTCTGTATTACAACTTGCTGAAAAGTGTCAACAGTGTTTCTATCATCCTGATTAAGCTGTACAGCAAAATTGTACTTACATGACTTTAGACCTTGTTTGTGAAAAATTGTTTATTTCTGTATTTCATGATTGCAACTTGCTGAAAAGTGTCAACAATGTTCCTTTCATCGAGCTTAAACAGTACAGCAAAATGGTACTTACAGGTGACTCAAACATGACTTAGACCTTGTTTTTGAAAAACTGTTTATTTCTGTATTACATGATTGCAACTTGCTGAAAAGTGTCAACAATGTTCCTTTCATCGAGCTTAAACAGTACAGCAAAATGGTACTTACAGAGTGACTCAAACATGACTTAGACCTTGTTTTTGAAAAACTGTTCATTTCTGTATTACATGATTGCAACTTGCTGAAAAGTGTCAACAATGTTCCTTTCATCGCGTTTAAACAGTACAGCAAAATTGAACTTACAGAGTGCATCAAACATGATTTAGACCTTGTTTGTGAGAAACTCTTTATTTCTGTATTTCATGATTGCAACTTGCTGAAAAGTGTCAACAATGTTCCTTTCATCGAGCTTAAACAGTACAGCAAAATGGTACTTACAGAGTGACTCAAACATGACTTAGACCTTGTTTTTGAAAAACTGTTTATTTCTGTTTTACATGATTGCAACTTGCTGAAAAGTGTCAACAATGTTCCTTTCATCGAGCTTAAACAGTACAGCAAAATGGTACTTACAGAGTGACTCAAACATGACTGAGACCTTGTTTTTGAAAAACTGTTTATTTCTGTATTACAACTTGCTGAAAAGTGTCAACAGTGTTTCTATCATCCTGATTAAGCAGTACAGCAAAATTGTACTTCCATGATTTTGACCTTGTTTGTGAAAAACTGTTTATTTCTGTATTACATGATTGCAACTTGCTGAAAAGTGTCAACAATGTTTCTTTCATCGAGCTTAAACAGTACAGCAAAATGGTACTTACAGAGTGACTCAAACATGACTTAGACCTTGTTTTTGAAAAACTGTTCATTTCTGTATTACATGATTGCAACTTGCTGAAAAGTGTCAACAGTGTTCCTTTCATCGAGTTTAAACAGTACAGCAAAAATTGAACTTACAGAGTGCATCAAACATGATTTAGACCTTGTTTGTGAGAATCTCTTTATTTCTGTATTTCATGATTGCAACTTGCTGAAAAGTGTCAACAATGTTCCTTTCATCGAGCTTAAACAGTACAGCAAAATGGTACTTACAGAGTGACTCAAACATGACTTAGACCTTGTTTTTGAAAAACTGTTTATTTCTGTATTACATGATTGCAACTTGCTGAAAAGTGTCAACAATGTTCCTTTCATCGAGCTTAAACAGTACAGCAAAATGGTACTTACAGAGTGACTCAAACATGACTTAGACCTTGTTTTTGAAAAACTGTTCATTTCTGTATTACATGATTGCAACTTGCTGAAAAGTGTCAACAGTGTTCCTTTCATCGAGTTTAACAGTACAGCAAAAATTGAACTTACAGAGTGCATCAAACATGATTTAGACCTTGTTTGTGAGAATCTCTTTATTTCTGTATTTCATGATTGCAACTTGCTGAAAAGTGTCAACAATGTTCCTTTCATCGAGCTTAAACAGTACAGCAAAATGGTACTTACAGAGTGACTCAAACATGACTGAGACCTTGTTTTTGAAAAACTGTTTATTTCTGTATTACAGAGCACTTTCTGAAAAGTGTCAACAGTGTTTCTATCATCCTGATTAAGCTGTACAGCAAAATTGTACGATTCTAAACATGACTTAGACCTTGTTTGTGAAAAATTGTTTATTTCTGTATTTCATGATTGCAACTTGCTGAAAAGTGTCAACAATGTTCCTTTCATCGAGCTTAAACAGTACAGCAAAATGGTACTTACAGAGTGACTCAAACATGACTGAGACCTTGTTTTTGAAAAACTGTTTATTTCTGTATTACAACTTGCTGAAAAGTGTCAACAGTGTTTCTATCATCCTGATTAAGCAGTACAGCAAAATTGTACTTACCTGATTTAGACCTTGTTTGTGAGAAACTCTTTATTTCTGTATTTCATGATTGCAACTTGCTGAAAAGTGTCAACAATGTTCCTTTCATCGAGCTTAAACAGTACAGCAAAATGGTACTTACAGAGTGCATCAAACATTATTTAGACCTTGTTTGTGAAAAACTGTTTATTTCTGTATTACAACTTGCTGAAAAGTGTCAACAGTGTTTCTATCATCCTGATTAAGCAGTACAGCAAAATTGTACTTACCTGATTTAGACCTTGTTTGTGAGAAACTCTTTATTTCTGTATTTCATGATTGCAACTTGCTAAAAAGTGTCAACAATGTTTCTATCATCGAGTTTAAACAGTAGAGCAAAAATTGAAAATACAGAGTGCATCAAACATGACTTAGACCTTGTTTGTGAGAAACTCTTTATTTCTGTATTTCATGATTGCAACTTGCTGAAAAGTGTCAACAATGTTCCTTTCATCGAGCTTAAACAGTACAGCAAAATGGTACTTACAGAGTGACTCAAACATGACTTAGACCTTGTTTTTGAAAAACTGTTTATTTCTGTATTACATGATTGCAACTTGCTGAAAAGTGTCAACAATGTTCCTTTCATCGAGCTTAAACAGTACAGCAAAATGGTACTTACAGAGTGACTCAAACATGACTTAGACCTTGTTTTTGAAAAACTGTTTATTTCTGTTTTACATGATTGCAACTTGCTGAAAAGTGTCAACAATGTTCCTTTCATCGAGCTTAAACAGTACAGCAAAATGGTACTTACAGAGTGACTCAAACATGACTGAGACCTTGTTTTTGAAAAACTGTTTATTTCTGTATTACAACTTGCTGAAAAGTGTCAACAGTGTTTCTATCATCCTGATTAAGCAGTACAGCAAAATTGTACTTCCATGATTTTGACCTTGTTTGTGAAAAACTGTTTATTTCTGTATTACATGATTGCAACTTGCTGAAAAGTGTCAACAATGTTTCTTTCATCGAGCTTAAACAGTACAGCAAAATGGTACTTACAGAGTGACTCAAACATGACTTAGACCTTGTTTTTGAAAAACTGTTTATTTCTGTATTACATGATTGCAACTTGCTGAAAAGTGTCAACAGTGTTCCTTTCATCGAGTTTAACAGTACAGCAAAAATTGAACTTACAGAGTGCATCAAACATGATTTAGACCTTGTTTGTGAGAATCTCTTTATTTCTGTATTTCATGATTGCAACTTGCTGAAAAGTGTCAACAATGTTCCTTTCATCGAGCTTAAACAGTACAGCAAAATGGTACTTACAGAGTGACTCAAACATGACTGAGACCTTGTTTTTGAAAAACTGTTTATTTCTGTATTACATGATTGCAACTTGCTGAAAAGTGTCAACAATGTTCCTTTCATCGAGCTTAAACAGTACAGCAAAATGGTACTTACAGAGTGACTCAAACATGACTTAGACCTTGTTTTTGAAAAACTGTTCATTTCTGTATTACATGATTGCAACTTGCTGAAAAGTGTCAACAGTGTTCCTTTCATCGAGTTTAACAGTACAGCAAAAATTGAACTTACAGAGTGCATCAAACATGATTTAGACCTTGTTTGTGAGAATCTCTTTATTTCTGTATTTCATGATTGCAACTTGCTGAAAAGTGTCAACAATGTTCCTTTCATCGAGCTTAAACAGTACAGCAAAATGGTACTTACAGAGTGACTCAAACATGACTGAGACCTTGTTTTTGAAAAACTGTTTATTTCTGTATTACAACTCTCTGAAAAGTGTCAACAGTGTTTCTATCATCCTGATTAAGCTGTACAGCAAAATTGTACTTACATGACTTAGACCTTGTTTGTGAAAAATTGTTTTTTCTGTATTTCATGATTGCAACTTGCTGAAAAGTGTCAACAATGTTCCTTTCATCGAGCTTAAACAGTACAGCAAAATGGTACTTACAGAGTGACTCAAACATGACTGAGACCTTGTTTTTGAAAAACTGTTTATTTCTGTATTACAACTTGCTGAAAAGTGTCAACAGTGTTTCTATCATCCTGATTAAGCAGTACAGCAAAATTGTACTTACCTGATTTAGACCTTGTTTGTGAGAAACTCTTTATTTCTGTATTTCATGATTGCAACTTGCTGAAAAGTGTCAACAATGTTCCTTTCATCGAGCTTAAACAGTACAGCAAAATGGTACTTACAGAGTGCATCAAACATTATTTAGACCTTGTTTGTGAAAAACTGTTTATTTCTGTATTACAACTTGCTGAAAAGTGTCAACAGTGTTTCTATCATCCTGATTAAGCAGTACAGCAAAATTGTACTTACCTGATTTAGACCTTGTTTGTGAGAAACTCTTTATTTCTGTATTTCATGATTGCAACTTGCTAAAAAGGGTCAACAATGTTTCTATCATCGAGTTTAAACAGTAGAGCAAAAATTGAAAATACAGAGTGCATCAAACATGATTTAGACCTTGTTTGTGAGAAACTCTTTATTTCTGTATTTCATGATTGCAACTTGCTGAAAAGTGTCAACAATGTTCCTTTCATCGAGCTTAAACAGTACAGCAAAATGGTACTTACAGAGTGACTCAAACATGACTTAGACCTTGTTTTTGAAAAACTGTTTATTTCTGTATTACATGATTGCAACTTGCTGAAAAGTGTCAACAATGTTCCTTTCATCGAGCTTAAACAGTACAGCAAAATGGTACTTACAGAGTGACTCAAACATGACTTAGACCTTGTTTTTGAAAAACTGTTCATTTCTGTATTACATGATTGCAACTTGCTGAAAAGTGTCAACAGTGTTCCTTTCATCGAGTTTAAACAGTACAGCAAAATGGTACTTTCAGAGTGACTCAAACATGACTGAGACCTTGTTTTTGAAAAACTGTTTATTTCTGTATTCATGATTGCAACTTGCTGAAAAGTGTCAACAATGTTCCTTTCATCGAGCTTAAACAGTACAGCAAAATGGTACTTACAGAGTGACTCAAACATGACTGAGACCTTGTTTTTGAAAAACTGTTTATTTCTGTATTACACCTTGCTGAAAAGTGTCAACAGTGTTTCTATCATCCTGATTAAGCAGTACAGCAAAATTGTACTTCCATGATTTTGACCTTGTTTGTGAAAAACTGTTTATTTCTGTATTACATGATTGCAACTTGCTGAAAAGTGTCAACAATGTTCCTTTCATCGAGTTTAAACAGTACAGCAAAAATGGTACTTACAGAGTGCGTCAAACATGATTTAGACCTTGTTTGTGAAAAATTGTTTTTTTCTGTATTTCATGATTGCAACTTGCTGAAAAGTGTCAACAATGTTCCTTTCATCGAGCTTAAACAGTACAGCAAAATGGTACTTACAGAGTGACTCAAACATGACTGAGACCTTGTTTTTGAAAAACTGTTTATTTCTGTATTACAACTTGCTGAAAAGTGTCAACAGTGTTTCTATCATCCTGATTAAGCAGTACAGCAAAATTGTACTTACCTGATTTAGACCTTGTTTGTGAGAAACTCTTTATTTCTGTATTTCATGATTGCAACTTGCTGAAAAGTGTCAACAATGTTCCTTTCATCGAGCTTAAACAGTACAGCAAAATGGTACTTACAGTGACTCAAACATGACTTAGACCTTGTTTTTGAAAAACTGTTTATTTCTGTTTTACATGATTGCAACTTGCTGAAAAGTGTCAACAATGTTCCTTTCATCGAGTTTAAACAGTACAGCAAAAATAGTACTTACAGAGTGCATCAAACATTATTTAGACCTTGTTTGTGAAAAACTGTTTATTTCTGTATTACAACTTGCTGAAAAGTGTCAACAGTGTTTCTATCATCCTGATTAAGCAGTACAGCAAAATTGTACTTACCTGATTTAGACCTTGTTTGTGAGAAACTCTTTATTTCTGTATTTCATGATTGCAACTTGCTAAAAAGGGTCAACAATGTTCCTTTCATCGAGTTTAAACAGTACAGCAAAATGGTACTTACAGAGTGACTCAAACATGACTTAGACCTTGTTTTTGAAAAACTGTTTATTTCTGTATTACATGATTGCAACTTGCTGAAAAGTGTCAACAATGTTTCTATCATCGAGTTTAAACAGTACAGCAAAAATTGAAAATACAGAGTGCATCAAACATGATTTAGACCTTGTTTGTGAGAAACTCTTTATTTCTGTATTTCATGATTGCAACTTGCTGAAAAGTGTCAACAATGTTCCTTTCATCGAGCTTAAACAGTACAGCAAAATGGTACTTACAGAGTGACTCAAACATGACTGAGACCTTGTTTTTGAAAAACTGTTTATTTCTGTATTACATGATTGCAACTTGCTGAAAAGTGTCAACAATGTTCCTTTCATCGAGCTTAAACAGTACAGCAAAATGGTACTTACAGAGTGACTCAAACATGACTGAGACCTTGTTTTTGAAAAACTGTTTATTTCTGTATTACAACTTGCTGAAAAGTGTCAACAGTGTTTCTATCATCCTGATTAAGCTGTACAGCAAAATTGTACTTACATGACTTAGACCTTGTTTGTGAAAAATTGTTTTTTTCTGTATTTCATGATTGCAACTTGCTGAAAAGTGTCAACAATGTTCCTTTCATCGAGCTTAAACAGTACAGCAAAATGGTACTTACAGTGACTCAAACATGACTTAGACCTTGTTTTTGAAAAACTGTTTATTTCTGTATTACATGATTGCAACTTGCTGAAAAGTGTCAACAATGTTTCTTTCATCGAGCTTAAACAGTACAGCAAAATGGTACTTACAGAGTGACTCAAACATGACTTAGACCTTGTTTTTGAAAAACTGTTCATTTCTGTATTACATGATTGCAACTTGCTGAAAAGTGTCAACAGTGTTCCTTTCATCGCGTTTAACAGTACAGCAAAAATTGAACTTACAGAGTGCATCAAACATGATTTAGACCTTGTTTGTGAGAAACTCTTTATTTCTGTATTTCATGATTGCAACTTGCTGAAAAGTGTCAACAATGTTCCTTTCATCGAGCTTAAACAGTAGAGCAAAATGGTACTTACAGAGTGACTCAAACATGACTTAGACCTTGTTTTTGAAAAACTGTTTATTTCTGTATTACATGATTGCAACTTGCTGAAAAGTGTCAACAATGTTCCTTTCATCGAGCTTAAACAGTACAGCAAAATGGTACTTACAGAGTGACTCAAACATGACTTAGACCTTGTTTTTGAAAAACTGTTCATTTCTGTATTACATGATTGCAACTTGCTGAAAAGTGTCAACAATGTTCCTTTCATCGAGCTTAAACAGTACAGCAAAATGGTACTTACAGAGTGACTCAAACATGACTGAGACCTTGTTTTTGAAAAACTGTTTATTTCTGTATTACAACTTGCTGAAAAGTGTCAACAGTGTTTCTATCATCCTGATTAAGCAGTACAGCAAAATTGTACTTCCATGACTTTGACCTTGTTTGTGAAAAACTGTTTATTTCTGTATTACATGATTGCAACTTGCTGAAAAGTGTCAACAATGTTCCTTTCATCGAGCCTAAACAGTACAGCAAAATGGTACTTACAGATGACTCAAACATGACTTAGACCTTGTTTTTGAAAAACTGTTTATTTCTGTATTACATGATTGCAACTTGCTGAAAAGTGTCAACAATGTTTCTTTCATCGAGCTTAAACAGTACAGCAAAATGGTACTTACAGAGTGACTCAAACATGACTTAGACCTTGTTTTTGAAAAACTGTTCATTTCTGTATTACATGATTGCAACTTGCTGAAAAGTGTCAACAGTGTTCCTTTCATCGAGTTTAACAGTACAGCAAAAATTGAACTTACAGAGTGCATCAAACATGATTTAGACCTTGTTTGTGAGAAACTCTTTATTTCTGTATTTCATGATTGCAACTTGCTGAAAAGTGTCAACAATGTTCCTTTCATCGAGCTTAAACAGTACAGCAAAATGGTATTTAGAGAGTGACTCAAACATGACTTAGACCTTGTTTTTGAAAAACTGTTTATTTCTGTATTACATGATTGCAACTTGCTGAAAAGTGTCAACAATGTTCCTTTCATCGAGCTTAAACAGTACAGCAAAATGGTACTTACAGAGTGACTCAAACATGACTTAGACCTTGTTTTTGAAAAACTGTTCATTTCTGTATTACATGATTGCAACTTGCTGAAAAGTGTCAACAGTGTTCCTTTCATCGAGTTTAACAGTACAGCAAAAATTGAACTTACAGAGTGCATCAAACATGATTTAGACCTTGTTTGTGAGAATCTCTTTATTTCTGTATTTCATGATTGCAACTTGCTGAAAAGTGTCAACAATGTTCCTTTCATCGAGCTTAAACAGTACAGCAAAATGGTACTTACAGAGTGACTCAAACATGACTGAGACCTTGTTTTTGAAAAACTGTTTATTTCTGTATTACATGATTGCAACTTGCTGAAAAGTGTTAACAATTTCATCGAGCTTAAACAGTACAGCAAAATGGTACTTACAGAGTGACTCAAACATGACTTAGACCTTGTTTTTGAAAAACTGTTTATTTCTGTATTACATGATTGCAACTTGCTGAAAAGTGTTAACAATGTTCCTTTCATCGAGCTTAAACAGTACAGCAAAATGGTACTTACAGAGTGACTCAAACATGACTGAGACCTTGTTTTTGAAAAACTGTTTATTTCTGTATTACATGATTGCAACTTGCTGAAAAGTGTCAACAATGTTCCTTTCATCGAGCTTAAACAGTACAGCAAAATGGTACTTACAGAGTGACTCAAACATCACTGAGACCTTGTTTTTGAAAAACTGTTTATTTCTGTATTACAACTTGCTGAAAAGTGTCAACAGTGTTTCTATCATCCTGATTAAGCAGTACAGCAAAATTGTACTTCCATGATTTTGACCTTGTTTGTGAAAAACTGTTTATTTCTGTATTACATGATTGCAACTTGCTGAAAAGTGTCAACAATGTTCCTTTCATCGAGTTTAAACAGTACAGCAAAAATGGTACTTACAGAGTGCATCAAACATGATTTAGACCTTGTTTGTGAAAAATTGTTTTTTTCTGTATTTCATGATTGCAACTTGCTGAAAAGTGTCAACAATGTTCCTTTCATCAAGCTTAAACAGTACAGCAAAATGGTACTTACAGTGACTCAAACATGACTTAGACCTTGTTTTTGAAAAACTGTTTATTTCTGTATTACATGATTGCAACTTGCTGAAAAGTGTCAACAATGTTTCTTTCATCGAGCTTAAACAGTACAGCAAAATGGTACTTACAGAGTGACTCAAACATGACTTAGACCTTGTTTTTGAAAAACTGTTCATTTCTGTATTACATGATTGCAACTTGCTGAAAAGTGTCAACAGTGTTCCTTTCATCGAGTTTAACAGTACAGCAAAAATTGAACTTACAGAGTGCATCAAACATGATTTAGACCTTGTTTGTGAGAATCTCTTTATTTCTGTATTTCATGATTGCAACTTGCTGAAAAGTGTCAACAATGTTCCTTTCATCGAGCTTAAACAGTACAGCAAAATGGTACTTACAGAGTGACTCAAACATGACTGAGACCTTGTTTTTGAAAAACTGTTTATTTCTGTATTACATGATTGCAACTTGCTGAAAAGTGTCAACAATGTTCCTTTCATCGAGTTTAAACAGTACAGCAAAAATTGAACTTACAGAGTGCATCAAACATGATTTAGACCTTGTTTGTGAAAAATTGTTTTTTTCTGTATTTCATGATTGCAACTTGCTGAAAAGTGTCAACAATGTTCCTTTCATCGAGCTTAAACAGTACAGCAAAATGGTACTTACAGAGTGACTCAAACATGACTGAGACCTTGTTTTTGAAAAACTGTTTATTTCTGTATTACAACTTGCTGAAAAGTGTCAACAGTGTTTCTATCATCCTGATTAAGCAGTACAGCAAAATTGTACTTACCTGATTTAGACCTTGTTTGTGAGAAACTCTTTATTTCTGTATTTCATGATTGCAACTTGCTGAAAAGTGTCAACAATGTTCCTTTCATCGAGCTTAAACAGTACAGCAAAATGGTACTTACAGTGACTCAAACATGACTTAGACCTTGTTTTTGAAAAACTGTTTATTTCTGTTTTACATGATTGCAACTTGCTGAAAAGTGTCAACAATGTTCCTTTCATCGAGTTTAAACAGTACAGCAAAAATAGTACTTACAGAGTGCATCAAACATTATTTAGACCTTGTTTGTGAAAAACTGTTTATTTCTGTATTACAACTTGCTGAAAAGTGTCAACAGTGTTTCTATCATCCTGATTAAGCAGTACAGCAAAATTGTACTTACCTGATTTAGACCTTGTTTGTGAGAAACTCTTTATTTCTGTATTTCATGATTGCAACTTGCTGAAAAGTGTCAACAGTGTTCCTTTCATCGAGCTTAAACAGTACAGCAAAATGGTACTTAGAGAGTGACTCAAACATGACTTAGACCTTGTTTTTGAAAAACTGTTTATTTCTATATTACATGATTGCAACTTGCTGAAAAGTGTCAACAATGTTTCTATCATCGAGTTTAAACAGTAGAGCAAAAATTGAAAATACAGAGTGCATCAAACATGATTTAGACCTTGTTTGTGAGAAACTCTTTATTTCTGTATTTCATGATTGCAACTTGCTGAAAAGTGTCAACAATGTTCCTTTCATCGAGCTTAAACAGTACAGCAAAATGGTACTTACAGAGTGACTCAAACATGACTGAGACCTTGTTTTTGAAAAACTGTTTATTTCTGTATTACATGATTGCAACTTGCTGAAAAGTGTCAACAATGTTCCTTTCATCGAGCTTAAACAGTACAGCAAAATGGTACTTACAGAGTGACTCAAACATGACTGAGACCTTGTTTTTGAAAAACTGTTTATTTCTGTATTACAACTTGCTGAAAAGTGTCAACAGTGTTTCTATCATCCTGATTAAGCAGTACAGCAAAATTGTACTTCCATGATTTTGACCTTGTTTGTGAAAAACTGTTTATTTCTGTATTACATGATTGCAACTTGCTGAAAAGTGTCAACAATGTTCCTTTCATCGAGTTTAAACAGTACAGCAAAAATGGTACTTACAGAGTGCATCAAACATGATTTAGACCTTGTTTGTGAAAAATTGTTTTTTTCTGTATTTCATGATTGCAACTTGCTGAAAAGTGTCAACAATGTTCCTTTCATCGAGTTTAAACAGTACAGCAAAAATTGAACTTACAGAGTGCATCAAACATGATTTAGACCTTGTTTGTGAAAAACTGTTTATTTCTGTATTTCATGATTGCAACTTGCTGAAAAGTGTCAACAATGTTCCTTTCATCGAGCTTAAACAGTACAGCAAAATGGTACTTACAGAGTGACTCAAACATGACTTAGACCTTGTTTTTGAAAAACTGTTTATTTCTGTATTACAACTTGCTGAAAAGTGTCAACAATGTTTCTATCATCCTGATTAAGCAGTACAGCAAAATTGTACTTACCATGATTTAGTCCTTGTTTGTGAGAAACTCTTTATTTCTGTATTTCATGATTGCAACTTGCTGAAAAGTGTCAACAATGTTCCTTTCATCGAGCTTAAACAGTACAGCAAAATGGTACTTACAGAGTGACTCAAACATGACTTAGACCTTGTTTTTGAAAAACTGTTTATTTCTGTATTACATGATTGCAACTTGCTGAAAAGTGTCAACAGTGTTCCTTTCATCGAGCTTAAACAGTACAGCAAAAATAGTACTTACAGAGTGCATCAAACATTACTTAGACCTTGTTTGTGAGAAACTCTTTATTTCTGTATTTCATGATTGCAACTTGCTGAAAAGTGTCAACAATGTTCCTTTCATCGAGCTTAAACAGTACAGCAAAATGGTACTTACAGAGTGACTCAAACATGACTGAGACCTTGTTTTTGAAAAACTGTTTATTTCTGTATTACATGATTGCAACTTGCTGAAAAGTGTCAACAATGTTCCTTTCATCGAGCTTAAACAGTACAGCAAAATGGTACTTACAGAGTGACTCAAACATGACTGAGACCTTGTTTTTGAAAAACTGTTTATTTCTGTATTACACACTTGCTGAAAAGTGTCAACAGTGTTTCTATCATCCTGATTAAGCAGTACAGCAAAATTGTACTTCCATGATTTTGACCTTGTTTGTGAAAAACTGTTTATTTCTGTATTACATGATTGCAACTTGCTGAAAAGTGTCAACAATGTTCCTTTCATCGAGCTTAAACAGTACAGCAAAAATGGTACTTACAGAGTGCATCAAACATGACTTAGACCTTGTTTGTGAAAAATTGTTTTTTCTGTATTACATGATTGCAACTTGCTGAAAAGTGTCAACAATGTTCCTTTCATCGAGCTTAAACAGTACAGCAAAATGGTACTTACAGAGTGACTCAAACATGACTTAGACCTTGTTTTTGAAAAACTGTTCATTTCTGTATTACATGATTGCAACTTGCTGAAAAGTGTCAACAATGTTCCTATCATCGAGTTTAAACAGTACAGCAAAAATTGAACTTACAGAGTGCATCAAACATGATTTAGACCTTGTTTGTGAGAATCTCTTTATTTCTGTATTTCATGATTGCAACTTGCTGAAAAGTGTCAACAATGTTCCTTTCATCGAGCTTAAACAGTACAGCAAAATGGTACTTACAGAGTGACTCAAACATGACTTAGACCTTGTTTGTGAAAAACTGTTTATTTCTGTTTTACATGATTGCAACTTGCTGAAAAGTGTCAACAATGTTCCTTTCATCGAGCTTAAACAGTACAGCAAAATGGTACTTACAGAGTGACTCAAACATGACTTAGACCTTGTTTTTGAAAAACTGTTTATTTCTGTTTTACATGATTGCAACTTGCTGAAAAGTGTCAACAGTGTTCCTTTCATCGAGCTTAAACAGTACAGCAAAATGGTACTTACAGAGTGACTCAAACATGACTTAGACCTTGTTTTTGAAAAACTGTTTATTTCTGTATTACATGATTGCAACTTGCTGAAAAGTGTCAACAATGTTCCTTTCATCGAGCTTAAACAGTACAGCAAAATGGTACTTACAGAGTGACTCAAACATGACTGAGACCTTGTTTTTGAAAAACTGTTTATTTCTGTATTACAACTTGCTGAAAAGTGTCAACAGTGTTTCTATCATCCTGATTAAGCAGTACAGCAAAATTGTACTTCCATGATTTAGACCTTGTTTGTGAAAAACTGTTTATTTCTGTATTACATGATTGCAACTTGCTGAAAAGTGTCAACAATGTTCCTTTCATCGAGCCTAAACAGTACAGCAAAATGGTACTTACAGAGTGACTCAAACATGACTTAGACCTTGTTTTTGAAAAACTGTTTATTTTTGTATTACATGATTGCAACTTGCTGAAAAGTGTCAACAATGTTCCTTTCATCGAGCTTAAACAGTACAGCAAAATGGTACTTACAGAGTGACTCAAACATGACTTAGACCTTGTTTTTGAAAAACTGTTCATTTCTGTATTACATGATTGCAACTTGCTGAAAAGTGTCAACAGTGTTCCTTTCATCGAGTTTAACAGTACAGCAAAAATTGAACTTACAGAGTGCATCAAACATGATTTAGACCTTGTTTGTGAGAATCTCTTTATTTCTGTATTTCATGATTGCAACTTGCTGAAAAGTGTCAACAATGTTCCTTTCATCGAGCTTAAACAGTACAGCAAAATGGTACTTACAGAGTGACTCAAACATGACTGAGACCTTGTTTTTGAAAAACTGTTTATTTCTGTATTACATGATTGCAACTTGCTGAAAAGTGTCAACAATGTTCCTTTCATCGAGCTTAAACAGTACAGCAAAATGGTACTTACAGAGTGACTCAAACATGACTTAGACCTTGTTTTTGAAAAACTGTTCATTTCTGTATTACATGATTGCAACTTGCTGAAAAGTGTCAACAGTGTTCCTTTCATCGAGTTTAACAGTACAGCAAAAATTGTACTTACAGAGTGCATCAAACATGATTTAGACCTTGTTTGTGAGAAACTCTTTATTTCTGTATTTCATGATTGCAACTTGCTGAAAAGTGTCAACAATGTTCCTTTCATCGAGCTTAAACAGTACAGCAAAATGGTACTTACAGAGTGACTCAAACATGACTTAGACCTTGTTTTTGAAAAACTGTTCATTTCTGTATTACATGATTGCAACTTGCTGAAAAGTGTCAACAATGTTCCTTTCATCGAGCTTAAACAGTACAGCAAAATGGTACTTACAGAGTGACTCAAACATGACTGAGACCTTGTTTTTGAAAAACTGTTTATTTCTGTATTACAACTTGCTGAAAAGTGTCAACAGTGTTTCTATCATCCTGATTAAGCAGTACAGCAAAATTGTACTTCCATGATTTTGACCTTGTTTGTGAAAAACTGTTTATTTCTGTATTACATGATTGCAACTTGCTGAAAAGTGTCAACAATGTTCCTTTCATCGAGTTTAAACAGTACAGCAAAAATGGTACTTACAGAGTGCATCAAACATGATTTAGACCTTGTTTGTGAAAAATTGTTTTTTTCTGTATTTCATGATTGCAACTTGCTGAAAAGTGTCAACAATGTTCCTTTCATCGAGCTTAAACAGTACAGCAAAATGGTACTTACAGAGTGACTCAAACATGACTGAGACCTTGTTTTTGAAAAACTGTTTATTTCTGTATTACATGATTGCAACTTGCTGAAATGTGTCAACAATGTTCCTTTCATCGAGCTTAAACAGTACAGCAAAATGGTACTTACAGAGTGACTCAAACATGACTGAGACCTTGTTTTTGAAAAACTGTTTATTTCTGTATTACATGATTGCAACTTGCTGAAAAGTGTCAACAATGTTCCTTTCATCGAGCTTAAACAGTACAGCAAAATGGTACTTACAGAGTGACTCAAACATGACTGAGACCTTGTTTTTGAAAAACTGTTTATTTCTGTATTACAACTTGCTGAAAAGTGTCAACAGTGTTTCTATCATCCTGATTAAGCAGTACAGCAAAATTGTACTTCCATGATTTTTTGTGAACTCTGTATTACATGATTGCAACTTGCTGAAAAGTGTCAACAATGTTCCTTTCATCGAGTTTAAACAGTACAGCAAAAATGGTACTTACAGAGTGCATCAAACATGATTTAGACCTTGTTTGTGAAAAATTGTTTTTTCTGTATTTCATGATTGCAACTTGCTGAAAAGTGTCAACAATGTTCCTTTCATCGAGCTTAAACAGTACAGCAAAATGGTACTTACAGATGACTCAAACATGACTTAGACCTTGTTTTTGAAAAACTGTTTATTTCTGTATTACATGATTGCAACTTGCTGAAAAGTGTCAACAATGTTTCTTTCATCGAGCTTAAACAGTACAGCAAAATGGTACTTACAGAGTGACTCAAACATGACTTAGACCTTGTTTTTGAAAAACTGTTCATTTCTGTATTACATGATTGCAACTTGCTGAAAAGTGTCAACAGTGTTCCTTTCATCGAGTTTAACAGTACAGCAAAAATTGAACTTACAGAGTGCATCAAACATGATTTAGACCTTGTTTGTGAGAATCTCTTTATTTCTGTATTTCATGATTGCAACTTGCTGAAAAGTGTCAACAATGTTCCTTTCATCGAGCTTAAACAGTACAGCAAAATGGTACTTACAGAGTGACTCAAACATGACTGAGACCTTGTTTTTGAAAAACTGTTTATTTCTGTATTACATGATTGCAACTTGCTGAAAAGTGTCAACAATGTTCCTTTCATCGAGCTTAAACAGTACAGCAAAATGGTACTTACAGAGTGACTCAAACATGACTTAGACCTTGTTTTTGAAAAACTGTTCATTTCTGTATTACATGATTGCAACTTGCTGAAAAGTGTCAACAGTGTTCCTTTCATCGAGTTTAACAGTACAGCAAAAATTGTACTTACAGAGTGCATCAAACATGATTTAGACCTTGTTTGTGAGAATCTCTTTATTTCTGTATTTCATGATTGCAACTTGCTGAAAAGTGTCAACAATGTTCCTTTCATCGAGCTTAAACAGTACAGCAAAATGGTACTTACAGAGTGACTCAAACATGACTTAGACCTTGTTTTTGAAAAACTGTTTATTTCTGTATTTCATGATTGCAACTTGCTGAAAAGTGTTAACAGTGTTCCTTTCATCGAGCTTAAACAGTACAGCAAAATGGTACTTACAGAGTGACTCAAACATGACTTAGACCTTGTTTTTGAAAAACTGTTTATTTCTGTATTACATGATTGCAACTTGCTGAAAAGTGTCAACAATGTTCCTTTCATCGAGCTTAAACAGTACAGCAAAATGGTACTTACAGAGTGACTCAAACATGACTTAGACCTTGTTTTTGAAAAACTGTTCATTTCTGTATTACATGATTGCAACTTGCTGAAAAGTGTCAACAGTGTTCCTTTCATCGAGTTTAAACAGTACAGCAAAAATTGAACTTACAGAGTGCATCAAACATGATTTAGACCTTGTTTGTGAGAATCTCTTTATTTCTGTATTTCATGATTGCAACTTGCTGAAAAGTGTCAACAATGTTCCTTTCATCGAGCTTAAACAGTACAGCAAAATGGTACTTACAGAGTGACTCAAACATGACTTAGACCTTGTTTTTGAAAAACTGTTTATTTCTGTATTACATGATTGCAACTTGCTGAAAAGTGTCAACAATGTTCCTTTCATCGAGCTTAAACAGTACAGCAAAATGGTACTTACAGAGTGACTCAAACATGACTTAGACCTTGTTTTTGAAAAACTGTTCATTTCTGTATTACATGATTGCAACTTGCTGAAAAGTGTCAACAGTGTTCCTTTCATCGAGCTTAAACAGTACAGCAAAATGGTACTTACAGAGTGACTCAAACATGACTTAGACCTTGTTTTTGAAAAACTGTTCATTTCTGTATTTCATGATTGCAACTTGCTGAAAAGTGTCAACAGTGTTCCTTTCATCGAGCTTAAACAGTACAGCAAAATGGTACTTACAGAGTGACTCAAACATGACTTAGACCTTGTTTTTGAAAAACTGTTTATTTCTATATTACATGATTGCAACTTGCTGAAAAGTGTCAACAATGTTCCTATCATCGAGTTTAAACAGTACAGCAAAAATTGGAACTACAGAGTGCATCAAACATGATTTAGACCTTGTTTGTGAGAAACTCTTTATTTCTGTATTTCATGATTGCAACTTGCTGAAAAGTGTCAACAATGTTCCTTTCATCGAGCTTAAACAGTACAGCAAAATGGTACTTACAGAGTGACTCAAACATGACTGAGACCTTGTTTTTGAAAAACTGTTTATTTCTGTATTACAACTTGCTGAAAAGTGTCAACAGTGTTTCTATCATCCTGATTAAGCAGTACAGCAAAATTGTACTTCCATGATTTTGACCTTGTTTGTGAAAAACTGTTTATTTCTGTATTACATGATTGCAACTTGCTGAAAAGTGTCAACAATGTTCCTTTCATCGAGCTTAAACAGTACAGCAAAAATGGTACTTACAGAGTGCATCAAACATGACTTAGACCTTGTTTGTGAAAAATTGTTTTTTCTGTATTTCATGATTGCAACTTGCTGAAAAGTGTCAACAATGTTCCTTTCATCGAGCTTAAACAGTACAGCAAAATGGTACTTACAGTGACTCAAACATGACTTAGACCTTGTTTTTGAAAAACTGTTTATTTCTGTATTACATGATTGCAACTTGCTGAAAAGTGTCAACAATGTTTCTTTCATCGAGCTTAAACAGTACAGCAAAATGGTACTTACAGAGTGACTCAAACATGACTTAGACCTTGTTTTTGAAAAACTGTTCATTTCTGTATTTCATGATTGCAACTTGCTGAAAAGTGTCAACAGTGTTCCTTTCATCGAGCTTAAACAGTACAGCAAAATGGTACTTAGAGAGTGACTCAAACATGACTTAGACCTTGTTTTTGAAAAACTGTTTATTTCTAACATGATTGCAACTTGCTGAAAAGTGTCAACAATGTTTCTATCATCGAGTTTAAACAGTACAGCAAAAATTGAAAATACAGAGTGCATCAAACATGATTTAAACCTTGTTTGTGAGAAACTCTTTATTTCTGTATTTCATGATTGCAACTTGCTGAAAAGTGTCAACAATGTTCCTTTCATCGAGCTTAAACAGTACAGCAAAATGGTACTTACAGAGTGACTCAAACATGACTGAGACCTTGTTTTTGAAAAACTTTATTTCTGTATTACATGATTGCAACTTGCTGAAAAGTGTCAACAATGTTCCTTTCATCGAGCTTAAACAGTACAGCAAAATGGTACTTACAGAGTGACTCAAACATGACTTAGACCTTGTTTTTGAAAAACTGTTCATTTCTGTATTCCATGATTGCAACTTGCTGAAAAGTGTCAACAGTGTTTCTATCATCCTGATTAAGCAGTACAGCAAAATTGTACTTCCATGATTTTGACCTTGTTTGTGAAAAACTGTTTATTTCTGTATTACATGATTGCAACTTGCTGAAAAGTGTCAACAATGTTCCTTTCATCGAGTTTAAACAGTACAGCAAAAATGGTACTTACAGAGTGCATCAAACATGATTTAGACCTTGTTTGTGAAAAATTGTTTTTTTCTGTATTTCATGATTGCAACTTGCTGAAAAGTGTCAACAGTGTTTCTATCATCCTGATTAAGCAGTACAGCAAAATTGTACTTCCATGATTTTGACCTTGTTTGTGAAAAACTGTTTATTTCTGTATTACATGATTGCAACTTGCTGAAAAGTGTCAACAATGTTCCTTTCATCGAGTTTAAACAGTACAGCAAAAATGGTACTTACAGAGTGCATCAAACATGATTTAGACCTTGTTTGTGAAAAATTGTTTTTTTCTGTATTTCATGATTGCAACTTGCTGAAAAGTGTCAACAATGTTCCTTTCATCGAGCCTAAACAGTACAGCAAAATGGTACTTACAGTGACTCAAACATGACTTAGACCTTGTTTTTGAAAAACTGTTTATTTTTGTATTACATGATTGCAACTTGCTGAAAAGTGTCAACAATGTTTCTTTCATCGAGCTTAAACAGTACAGCAAAATGGTACTTACAGAGTGACTCAAACATGACTTAGACCTTGTTTTTGAAAAACTGTTCATTTCTGTATTACATGATTGCAACTTGCTGAAAAGTGTCAACAGTGTTCCTTTCATCGAGTTTAACAGTACAGCAAAAATTGAACTTACAGAGTGCATCAAACATGATTTAGACCTTGTTTGTGAGAATCTCTTTATTTCTGTATTTCATGATTGCAACTTGCTGAAAAGTGTCAACAATGTTCCTTTCATCGAGCTTAAACAGTACAGCAAAATGGTACTTACAGAGTGACTCAAACATGACTGAGACCTTGTTTTTGAAAAACTGTTTATTTCTGTATTACATGATTGCAACTTGCTGAAAAGTGTCAACAATGTTCCTTTCATCGAGCTTAAACAGTACAGCAAAATGGTACTTACAGAGTGACTCAAACATGACTTAGACCTTGTTTTTGAAAAACTGTTCATTTCTGTATTACATGATTGCAACTTGCTGAAAAGTGTCAACAGTGTTCCTTTCATCGAGTTTAACAGTACAGCAAAAATTGAACTTACAGAGTGCATCAAACATGATTTAGACCTTGTTTGTGAGAATCTCTTTATTTCTGTATTTCATGATTGCAACTTGCTGAAAAGTGTCAACAATGTTCCTTTCATCGAGCTTAAACATTACAGCAAAATGGTACTTACAGAGTGACTCAAACATGACTTAGACCTTGTTTTTGAAAAACTGTTTATTTCTGTATTACATGATTGCAACTTGCTGAAAAGTGTCAACAATGTTCCTTTCATCGAGCTTAAACAGTACAGCAAAATGGTACTTACAGAGTGACTCAAACATGACTTAGACCTTGTTTTTGAAAAACTGTTCATTTCTGTATTACATGATTGCAACTTGCTGAAAAGTGTCAACAATGTTCCTTTCATCGAGTTTAAACAGTACAGCAAAAATTGAACTTACAGAGTGCATCAAACATGATTTAGACCTTGTTTGTGAGAATCTCTTTATTTCTGTATTTCATGATTGCAACTTGCTGAAAAGTGTCAACAATGTTCCTTTCATCGAGCTTAAACAGTACAGCAAAATGGTACTTACAGAGTGACTCAAACATGACTGAGACCTTGTTTTTGAAAAACTGTTTATTTCTGTATTACATGATTGCAACTTGCTGAAAAGTGTCAACAATGTTCCTTTCATCGAGCTTAAACAGTACAGCAAAATGGTACTTACAGAGTGACTCAAACATGACTTAGACCTTGTTTTTGAAAAACTGTTCATTTCTGTATTACATGATTGCAACTTGCTGAAAAGTGTCAACAATGTTCCTTTCATCGAGCTTAAACAGTACAGCAAAATGGTACTTACAGAGTGACTCAAACATGACTGAGACCTTGTTTTTGAAAAACTGTTTATTTCTGTATTACAACTTGCTGAAAAGTGTCAACAGTGTTTCTATCATCCTGATTAAGCAGTACAGCAAAATTGTACTTACAGTGACTCAAACATGACTTAGACCTTGTTTTTGAAAAACTGTTTATTTTTGTATTACATGATTGCAACTTGCTGAAAAGTGTCAACAATGTTCCTTTCATCGAGCTTAAACAGTACAGCAAAATGGTACTTACAGAGTGACTCAAACATGACTTAGACCTTGTTTTTGAAAAACTGTTCATTTCTGTATTACATGATTGCAACTTGCTGAAAAGTGTCAACAATGTTCCTTTCATCGAGTTTAACAGTACAGCAAAATTGTACTTACAGAGTGCATCAAACATGACTTAGACCTTGTTTGTGAGAATCTCTTTATTTCTGTATTTCATGATTGCAACTTGCTGAAAAGTGTCAACAATGTTCCTTTCATCGAGCTTAAACAGTACAGCAAAATGGTACTTACAGAGTGACTCAAACATGACTTAGACCTTGTTTTTGAAAAACTGTTCATTTCTGTATTACATGATTGCAACTTGCTGAAAAGTGTCAACAGTGTTCCTTTCATCGAGTTTAACAGTACAGCAAAAATTGAACTTACAGAGTGCATCAAACATGATTTAGACCTTGTTTGTGAGAATCTCTTTATTTCTGTATTTCATGATTGCAACTTGCTGAAAAGTGTCAACAATGTTCCTTTCATCGAGCTTAAACAGTACAGCAAAATGGTACTTACAGAGTGACTCAAACATGACTGAGACCTTGTTTTTGAAAAACTGTTTATTTCTGTATTACATGATTGCAACTTGCTGAAAAGTGTCAACAATGTTCCTTTCATCGAGCTTAAACAGTACAGCAAAATGGTACTTACAGAGTGACTCAAACATGACTTAGACCTTGTTTTTGAAAAACTGTTCATTTCTGTATTACATGATTGCAACTTGCTGAAAAGTGTCAACAGTGTTCCTTTCATCGAGTTTAACAGTACAGCAAAAATTGAACTTACAGAGTGCATCAAACATGATTTAGACCTTGTTTGTGAGAATCTCTTTATTTCTGTATTTCATGATTGCAACTTGCTGAAAAGTGTCAACAATGTTCCTTTCATCGAGCTTAAACATTACAGCAAAATGGTACTTACAGAGTGACTCAAACATGACTGAGACCTTGTTTTTGAAAAACTGTTTATTTCTGTATTACATGATTGCAACTTGCTGAAAAGTGTCAACAATGTTCCTTTCATCGAGCTTAAACAGTACAGCAAAATGGTACTTACAGAGTGACTCAAACATGACTTAGACCTTGTTTTTGAAAAACTGTTCATTTCTGTATTACATGATTGCAACTTGCTGAAAAGTGTCAACAATGTTCCTTTCATCGAGCTTAAACAGTACAGCAAAATGGTACTTACAGAGTGACTCAAACATGACTGAGACCTTGTTTTTGAAAAACTGTTTATTTCTGTATTACAACTTGCTGAAAAGTGTCAACAGTGTTTCTATCATCCTGATTAAGCAGTACAGCAAAATTGTACTTCCATGATTTTGACCTTGTTTGTGAAAAACTGTTTATTTCTGTATTACATGATTGCAACTTGCTGAAAAGTGTCAACAATGTTCCTTTCATCGAGCCTAAACAGTACAGCAAAATGGTACTTACAGAGTGACTCAAACATGACTTAGACCTTGTTTTTGAAAAACTGTTTATTTCTGTATTACATGATTGCAACTTGCTGAAAAGTGTCAACAATGTTTCTTTCATCGAGCTTAAACAGTACAGCAAAATGGTACTTACAGAGTGACTCAAACATGACTTAGACCTTGTTTTTGAAAAACTGTTCATTTCTGTATTACATGATTGCAACTTGCTGAAAAGTGTCAACAGTGTTCCTTTCATCGAGTTTAACAGTACAGCAAAAATTGAACTTACAGAGTGCATCAAACATGATTTAGACCTTGTTTGTGAGAATCTCTTTATTTCTGTATTTCATGATTGCAACTTGCTGAAAAGTGTCAACAATGTTCCTTTCATCGAGCTTAAACAGTACAGCAAAATGGTACTTACAGAGTGACTCAAACATGACTGAGACCTTGTTTTTGAAAAACTGTTTATTTCTGTATTACATGATTGCAACTTGCTGAAAAGTGTCAACAATGTTCCTTTCATCGAGCTTAAACAGTACAGCAAAATGGTACTTACAGAGTGACTCAAACATGACTTAGACCTTGTTTTTGAAAAACTGTTCATTTCTGTATTACATGATTGCAACTTGCTGAAAAGTGTCAACAGTGTTCCTTTCATCGAGTTTAACAGTACAGCAAAAATTGAACTTACAGAGTGCATCAAACATGATTTAGACCTTGTTTGTGACTGAGACCTTGTTTTTGAAAAACTGTTTATTTCTGTATTACAACTTGCTGAAAAGTGTCAACAGTGTTTCTATCATCCTGATTAAGCAGTACAGCAAAATTGTACTTCCATGATTTTGACCTTGTTTGTGAAAAACTGTTTATTTCTGTATTACATGATTGCAACTTGCTGAAAAGTGTCAACAATGTTCCTTTCATCGAGTTTAAACAGTACAGCAAAATGGTACTTACAGAGTGCATCAAACATGATTTAGACCTTGTTTGTGAAAAATTGTTTTTTCTGTATTTCATGATTGCAACTTGCTGAAAAGTGTCAACAATGTTCCTTTCATCGAGCTTAAACAGTACAGCAAAATGGTACTTACAGAGTGACTCAAACATGACTGAGACCTTGTTTTTGAAAAACTGTTTATTTCTGTATTACATGATTGCAACTTGCTGAAAAGTGTCAACAATGTTCCTTTCATCGAGCTTAAACAGTACAGCAAAATGGTACTTACAGAGTGACTCAAACATGACTGAGACCTTGTTTTTGAAAAACTGTTTATTTCTGTATTACATGATTGCAACTTGCTGAAAAGTGTCAACAATGTTCCTTTCATCGAGCTTAAACAGTACAGCAAAATGGTACTTACAGAGTGACTCAAACATGACTGAGACCTTGTTTTTGAAAAACTGTTTATTTCTGTATTACAACTTGCTGAAAAGTGTCAACAGTGTTTCTATCATCCTGATTAAGCAGTACAGCAAAATTGTACTTCCATGATTTTGACCTTGTTTGTGAAAAACTGTTTATTTCTGTATTACATGATTGCAACTTGCTGAAAAGTGTCAACAATGTTCCTTTCATCGAGTTTAAACAGTACAGCAAAAATGGTACTTACAGAGTGCATCAAACATGATTTAGACCTTGTTTGTGAAAAATTGTTTTTTTCTGTATTTCATGATTGCAACTTGCTGAAAAGTGTCAACAATGTTCCTTTCATCGAGCCTAAACAGTACAGCAAAATGGTACTTACAGTGACTCAAACATGACTTAGACCTTGTTTTTGAAAAACTGTTTATTTCTGTATTACATGATTGCAACTTGCTGAAAAGTGTCAACAATGTTCCTTTCATCGAGCTTAAACAGTACAGCAAAATGGTACTTACAGAGTGACTCAAACATGACTTAGACCTTGTTTTTGAAAAACTGTTCATTTCTGCATTACATGATTGCAACTTGCTGAAAAGTGTCAACAGTGTTCCTTTCATCGAGTTTAACAGTACAGCAAAAATTGAACTTACAGAGTGCATCAAACATGATTTAGACCTTGTTTGTGAGAATCTCTTTATTTCTGTATTTCATGATTGCAACTTGCTGAAAAGTGTCAACAATGTTCCTTTCATCGAGCTTAAACAGTACAGCAAAATGGTACTTACAGAGTGACTCAAACATGACTTAGACCTTGTTTTTGAAAAACTGTTTATTTCTGTATTACATGATTGCAACTTGCTGAAAAGTGTCAACAATGTTCCTTTCATCGAGCTTAAACAGTACAGCAAAATGGTACTTACAGAGTGACTCAAACATGACTTAGACCTTGTTTTTGAAAAACTGTTCATTTCTGTATTACATGATTGCAACTTGCTGAAAAGTGTCAACAATGTTCCTTTCATCGAGCTTAAACAGTACAGCAAAATGGTACTTACAGAGTGACTCAAACATGACTGAGACCTTGTTTTTGAAAAACTGTTTATTTCTGTATTACAACTTGCTGAAAAGTGTCAACAGTGTTTCTATCATCCTGATTAAGCAGTACAGCAAAATTGTACTTCCCATGATTTTGACCTTGTTTGTGAAAAACTGTTTATTTCTGTATTACATGATTGCAACTTGCTGAAAAGTGTCAACAATGTTCCTTTCATCGAGCCTAAACAGTACAGCAAAATGGTACTTACAGTGACTCAAACATGACTTAGACCTTGTTTTTGAAAAACTGTTTATTTCTGTATTACATGATTGCAACTTGCTGAAAAGTGTCAACAATGTTCCTTTCATCGAGCTTAAACAGTACAGCAAAATGGTACTTACAGAGTGACTCAAACATGACTTAGACCTTGTTTTTGAAAAACTGTTCATTTCTGTATTACATGATTGCAACTTGCTGAAAAGTGTCAACAGTGTTCCTTTCATCGAGTTTAACAGTACAGCAAAAATTGAACTTACAGAGTGCATCAAACATGATTTAGACCTTGTTTGTGAGAATCTCTTTATTTCTGTATTTCATGATTGCAACTTGCTGAAAAGTGTCAACAATGTTCCTTTCATCGAGCTTAAACAGTACAGCAAAATGGTACTTACAGAGTGACTCAAACATGACTTAGACCTTGTTTTTGAAAAACTGTTCATTTCTGTATTACATGATTGCAACTTGCTGAAAAGTGTCAACAATGTTCCTTTCATCGAGTTTAACAGTACAGCAAAAATTGAACTTACAGAGTGCATCAAACATGATTTAGACCTTGTTTGTGAGAATCTCTTTATTTCTGTATTTCATGATTGCAACTTGCTGAAAAGTGTCAACAATGTTCCTTTCATCGAGCTTAAACAGTACAGCAAAATGGTACTTACAGAGTGACTCAAACATGACTGAGACCTTGTTTTTGAAAAACTGTTTATTTCTGTATTACATGATTGCAACTTGCTGAAAAGTGTCAACAATGTTCCTTTCATCGAGCTTAAACAGTACAGCAAAATGGTACTTACAGAGTGACTCAAACATGACTTAGACCTTGTTTTTGAAAAACTGTTCATTTCTGTATTACATGATTGCAACTTGCTGAAAAGTGTCAACAGTGTTCCTTTCATCGAGTTTAACAGTACAGCAAAAATTGAACTTACAGAGTGCATCAAACATGATTTAGACCTTGTTTGTGAGAATCTCTTTATTTCTGTATTTCATGATTGCAACTTGCTGAAAAGTGTCAACAATGTTCCTTTCATCGAGCTTAAACATTACAGCAAAATGGTACTTACAGAGTGACTCAAACATGACTGAGACCTTGTTTTTGAAAAACTGTTTATTTCTGTATTACATGATTGCAACTTGCTGAAAAGTGTCAACAATGTTCCTTTCATCGAGCTTAAACAGTACAGCAAAATGGTACTTACAGAGTGACTCAAACATGACTTAGACCTTGTTTTTGAAAAACTGTTCATTTCTGTATTACATGATTGCAACTTGCTGAAAAGTGTCAACAGTGTTCCTTTCATCGAGTTTAACAGTACAGCAAAAATTGAACTTACAGAGTGCATCAAACATGATTTAGACCTTGTTTGTGAGAATCTCTTTATTTCTGTATTTCATGATTGCAACTTGCTGAAAAGTGTCAACAATGTTCCTTTCATCGAGCTTAAACAGTACAGCAAAATGGTACTTACAGAGTGACTCAAACATGACTGAGACCTTGTTTTTGAAAAACTGTTTATTTCTGTATTACATGATTGCAACTTGCTGAAAAGTGTCAACAATGTTCCTTTCATCGAGCTTAAACAGTACAGCAAAATGGTACTTACAGAGTGACTCAAACATGACTTAGACCTTGTTTTTGAAAAACTGTTCATTTCTGTATTACATGATTGCAACTTGCTGAAAAGTGTCAACAATGTTCCTTTCATCGAGCTTAAACAGTACAGCAAAATGGTACTTACAGAGTGACTCAAACATGACTGAGACCTTGTTTTTGAAAAACTGTTTATTTCTGTATTACAACTTGCTGAAAAGTGTCAACAGTGTTTCTATCATCCTGATTAAGCAGTACAGCAAAATTGTACTTCCATGATTTTGACCTTGTTTGTGAAAAACTGTTTATTTCTGTATTACATGATTGCAACTTGCTGAAAAGTGTCAACAATGTTCCTTTCATCGAGCCTAAACAGTACAGCAAAATGGTACTTACAGTGACTCAAACATGACTTAGACCTTGTTTTTGAAAAACTGTTTATTTTTGTATTACATGATTGCAACTTGCTGAAAAGTGTCAACAATGTTTCTTTCATCGAGCTTAAACAGTACAGCAAAATGGTACTTACAGAGTGACTCAAACATGACTTAGACCTTGTTTTTGAAAAACTGTTCATTTCTGTATTACATGATTGCAACTTGCTGAAAAGTGTCAACAGTGTTCCTTTCATCGAGTTTAACAGTACAGCAAAAATTGAACTTACAGAGTGCATCAAACATGATTTAGACCTTGTTTGTGAGAATCTCTTTATTTCTGTATTTCATGATTGCAACTTGCTGAAAAGTGTCAACAATGTTCCTTTCATCGAGCTTAAACAGTACAGCAAAATGGTACTTACAGAGTGACTCAAACATGACTGAGACCTTGTTTTTGAAAAACTGTTTATTTCTGTATTACATGATTGCAACTTGCTGAAAAGTGTCAACAATGTTCCTTTCATCGAGCTTAAACAGTACAGCAAAATGGTACTTACAGAGTGACTCAAACATGACTTAGACCTTGTTTTTGAAAAACTGTTCATTTCTGTATTACATGATTGCAACTTGCTGAAAAGTGTCAACAGTGTTCCTTTCATCGAGTTTAACAGTACAGCAAAAATTGAACTTACAGAGTGCATCAAACATGATTTAGACCTTGTTTGTGAGAATCTCTTTATTTCTGTATTTCATGATTGCAACTTGCTGAAAAGTGTCAACAATGTTCCTTTCATCGAGCTTAAACAGTACAGCAAAATGGTACTTACAGAGTGACTCAAACATGACTGAGACCTTGTTTTTGAAAAACTGTTTATTTCTGTATTACAACTTGCTGAAAAGTGTCAACAGTGTTTCTATCATCCTGATTAAGCAGTACAGCAAAATTGTACTTCCCATGATTTTGACCTTGTTTGTGAAAAACTGTTTATTTCTGTATTACATGATTGCAACTTGCTGAAAAGTGTCAACAATGTTCCTTTCATCGAGTTTAAACAGTACAGCAAAAATGGTACTTACAGAGTGCATCAAACATGATTTAGACCTTGTTTGTGAAAAATTGTTTTTTCTGTATTTCATGATTGCAACTTGCTGAAAAGTGTCAACAATGTTCCTTTCATCGAGCTTAAACAGTACAGCAAAATGGTACTTACAGAGTGACTCAAACATGACTGAGACCTTGTTTTTGAAAAACTGTTTATTTCTGTATTACATGATTGCAACTTGCTGAAAAGTGTCAACAATGTTCCTTTCATCGAGCTTAAACAGTACAGCAAAATGGTACTTACAGAGTGACTCAAACATGACTGAGACCTTGTTTTTGAAAAACTGTTTATTTCTGTATTACATGATTGCAACTTGCTGAAAAGTGTCAACAATGTTCCTTTCATCGAGCTTAAACAGTACAGCAAAATGGTACTTACAGAGTGACTCAAACATGACTGAGACCTTGTTTTTGAAAAACTGTTTATTTCTGTATTACAACTTGCTGAAAAGTGTCAACAGTGTTTCTATCATCCTGATTAAGCAGTACAGCAAAATTGTACTTCCATGATTTTGACCTTGTTTGTGAAAAACTGTTTATTTCTGTATTACATGATTGCAACTTGCTGAAAAGTGTCAACAATGTTCCTTTCATCGAGTTTAAACAGTACAGCAAAAATGGTACTTACAGAGTGCATCAAACATGATTTAGACCTTGTTTGTGAAAAATTGTTTTTTCTGTATTTCATGATTGCAACTTGCTGAAAAGTGTCAACAATGTTCCTTTCATCGAGCTTAAACAGTACAGCAAAATGGTACTTACAGTGACTCAAACATGACTTAGACCTTGTTTTTGAAAAACTGTTTATTTTTGTATTACATGATTGCAACTTGCTGAAAAGTGTCAACAATGTTTCTTTCATCGAGCTTAAACAGTACAGCAAAATGGTACTTACAGAGTGACTCAAACATGACTTAGACCTTGTTTTTGAAAAACTGTTCATTTCTGCATTACATGATTGCAACTTGCTGAAAAGTGTCAACAGTGTTCCTTTCATCGAGTTTAACAGTACAGCAAAAATTGAACTTACAGAGTGCATCAAACATGATTTAGACCTTGTTTGTGAGAATCTCTTTATTTCTGTATTTCATGATTGCAACTTGCTGAAAAGTGTCAACAATGTTCCTTTCATCGAGCTTAAACAGTACAGCAAAATGGTACTTACAGAGTGACTCAAACATGACTGAGACCTTGTTTTTGAAAAACTGTTTATTTCTGTATTACATGATTGCAACTTGCTGAAAAGTGTCAACAATGTTCCTTTCATCGAGCTTAAACAGTACAGCAAAATGGTACTTACAGAGTGACTCAAACATGACTTAGACCTTGTTTTTGAAAAACTGTTCATTTCTGTATTACATGATTGCAACTTGCTGAAAAGTGTCAACAGTGTTCCTTTCATCGAGTTTAACAGTACAGCAAAAATTGAACTTACAGAGTGCATCAAACATGATTTAGACCTTGTTTGTGAGAATCTCTTTATTTCTGTATTTCATGATTGCAACTTGCTGAAAAGTGTCAACAATGTTCCTTTCATCGAGCTTAAACAGTACAGCAAAATGGTACTTACAGAGTGACTCAAACATGACTGAGACCTTGTTTTTGAAAAACTGTTTATTTCTGTATTACATGATTGCAACTTGCTGAAAAGTGTCAACAATGTTCCTTTCATCGAGCTTAAACAGTACAGCAAAATGGTACTTACAGAGTGACTCAAACATGACTTAGACCTTGTTTTTGAAAAACTGTTCATTTCTGTATTACATGATTGCAACTTGCTGAAAAGTGTCAACAGTGTTCCTTTCATCGAGTTTAAACAGTACAGCAAAATGGTACTTACAGAGTGACTCAAACATGACTTAGACCTTGTTTTTGAAAAACTTCATTTCTGTATTTCATGATTGCAACTTGCTGAAAAGTGTCAACAGTGTTCCTTTCATCGAGCTTAAACAGTACAGCAAAATGGTACTTACAGAGTGACTCAAACATGACTTAGACCTTGTTTTTGAAAAACTGTTTATTTCTATATTACATGATTGCAACTTGCTGAAAAGTGTCAACAATGTTCCTATCATCGAGTTTAAACAGTACAGCAAAAATTGAAAATACAGAGTGCATCAAACATGATTTAGACCTTGTTTGTGAGAATCTCTTTATTTCTGTATTTCATGATTGCAACTTGCTGAAAAGTGTCAACAATGTTCCTTTCATCGAGCTTAAACAGTACAGCAAAATGGTACTTACAGAGTGACTCAAACATGACTGAGACCTTGTTTTTGAAAAACTGTTTATTTCTGTATTACAACTTGCTGAAAAGTGTCAACAGTGTTTCTATCATCCTGATTAAGCAGTACAGCAAAATTGTACTTCCATGATTTTGACCTTGTTTGTGAAAAACTGTTTATTTCTGTATTACATGATTGCAACTTGCTGAAAAGTGTCAACAATGTTCCTTTCATCGAGCTTAAACAGTACAGCAAAATGGTACTTACAGAGTGACTCAAACATGACTTAGACCTTGTTTTTGAAAAACTGTTCATTTCTGTATTTCATGATTGCAACTTGCTGAAAAGTGTCAACAGTGTTCCTTTCATCGAGCTTAAACAGTACAGCAAAATGGTACTTACAGAGTGACTCAAACATGACTTAGACCTTGTTTTTGAAAAACTGTTTATTTCTATATTACATGATTGCAACTTGCTGAAAAGTGTCAACAATGTTCCTTTCATCGAGCTTAAACAGTACAGCAAAATTGAAATTACAGAGTGCATCAAACATGATTTAGACCTTGTTTGTGAGAAACTCTTTATTTCTGTATTACATGATTGCAACTTGCTGAAAAGTGTCAACAATGTTCCTTTCATCGAGTTTAAACAGTACAGCAAAAATGGTACTTACAGAGTGAATCAAACATGACTTAGACCTTGTTTTTGAAAAACTGTTTTTTCTGTATTTCATGATTGCAACTTGCTGAAAAGTGTCAACAGTGTTTCTATCATCCTGATTAAGCAGTACAGCAAAATTGTACTTCCATGATTTTGACCTTGTTTGTGAAAAACTGTTTATTTCTGTATTACATGATTGCAACTTGCTGAAAAGTGTCAACAATGTTCCTTTCATCGAGTTTAAACAGTACAGCAAAAATGGTACTTACAGAGTGCATCAAACATGATTTAGACCTTGTTTGTGAAAAATTGTTTTTTCTGTATTTCATGATTGCAACTTGCTGAAAAGTGTCAACAATGTTCCTTTCATCGAGCCTAAACAGTACAGCAAAATGGTACTTACAGTGACTCAAACATGACTTAGACCTTGTTTTTGAAAAACTGTTTATTTTTGTATTACATGATTGCAACTTGCTGAAAAGTGTCAACAATGTTTCTTTCATCGAGCTTAAACAGTACAGCAAAATGGTACTTACAGAGTGACTCAAACATGACTTAGACCTTGTTTTTGAAAAACTGTTCATTTCTGTATTACATGATTGCAACTTGCTGAAAAGTGTCAACAGTGTTCCTTTCATCGAGTTTAACAGTACAGCAAAAAAATTGAACTTACAGAGTGCATCAAACATGATTTAGACCTTGTTTGTGAGAATCTCTTTATTTCTGTATTTCATGATTGCAACTTGCTGAAAAGTGTCAACAATGTTCCTTTCATCGAGCTTAAACAGTACAGCAAAATGGTACTTACAGAGTGACTCAAACATGACTGAGACCTTGTTTTTGAAAAACTGTTTATTTCTGTATTACATGATTGCAACTTGCTGAAAAGTGTCAACAATGTTCCTTTCATCGAGCTTAAACAGTACAGCAAAATGGTACTTACAGAGTGACTCAAACATGACTTAGACCTTGTTTTTGAAAAACTGTTCATTTCTGTATTACATGATTGCAACTTGCTGAAAAGTGTCAACAGTGTTCCTTTCATCGAGTTTAACAGTACAGCAAAAATTGAACTTACAGAGTGCATCAAACATGATTTAGACCTTGTTTGTGAGAATCTCTTTATTTCTGTATTTCATGATTGCAACTTGCTGAAAAGTGTCAACAATGTTCCTTTCATCGAGCTTAAACATTACAGCAAAATGGTACTTACAGAGTGACTCAAACATGACTGAGACCTTGTTTTTGAAAAACTGTTTATTTCTGTATTACATGATTGCAACTTGCTGAAAAGTGTCAACAATGTTCCTTTCATCGAGCTTAAACAGTACAGCAAAATGGTACTTACAGAGTGACTCAAACATGACTTAGACCTTGTTTTTGAAAAACTGTTCATTTCTGTATTACATGATTGCAACTTGCTGAAAAGTGTCAACAGTGTTCCTTTCATCGAGTTTAACAGTACAGCAAAAATTGAACTTACAGAGTGCATCAAACATGATTTAGACCTTGTTTGTGAGAATCTCTTTATTTCTGTATTTCATGATTGCAACTTGCTGAAAAGTGTCAACAATGTTCCTTTCATCGAGCTTAAACAGTACAGCAAAATGGTACTTACAGAGTGACTCAAACATGACTGAGACCTTGTTTTTGAAAAACTGTTTATTTCTGTATTACATGATTGCAACTTGCTGAAAAGTGTCAACAATGTTCCTTTCATCGAGCTTAAACAGTACAGCAAAATGGTACTTACAGAGTGACTCAAACATGACTTAGACCTTGTTTTTGAAAAACTGTTCATTTCTGTATTACATGATTGCAACTTGCTGAAAAGTGTCAACAATGTTCCTTTCATCGAGCTTAAACAGTACAGCAAAATGGTACTTACAGAGTGACTCAAACATGACTGAGACCTTGTTTTTGAAAAACTGTTTATTTCTGTATTACAACTTGCTGAAAAGTGTCAACAGTGTTTCTATCATCCTGATTAAGCAGTACAGCAAAATTGTACTTCCATGATTTTGACCTTGTTTGTGAAAAACTGTTTATTTCTGTATTACATGATTGCAACTTGCTGAAAAGTGTCAACAATGTTCCTTTCATCGAGCCTAAACAGTACAGCAAAATGGTACTTACAGAGTGACTCAAACATGACTTAGACCTTGTTTTTGAAAAACTGTTTATTTCTGTATTACATGATTGCAACTTGCTGAAAAGTGTCAACAATGTTCCTTTCATCGAGCTTAAACAGTACAGCAAAATGGTACTTACAGAGTGACTCAAACATGACTTAGACCTTGTTTTTGAAAAACTGTTCATTTCTGTATTACATGATTGCAACTTGCTGAAAAGTGTCAACAATGTTCCTTTCATCGAGTTTAACAGTACAGCAAAAATTGAACTTACAGAGTGCATCAAACATGATTTAGACCTTGTTTGTGAGAATCTCTTTATTTCTGTATTTCATGATTGCAACTTGCTGAAAAGTGTCAACAATGTTCCTTTCATCGAGCTTAAACAGTACAGCAAAATGGTACTTACAGAGTGACTCAAACATGACTTAGACCTTGTTTTTGAAAAACTGTTCATTTCTGTATTACATGATTGCAACTTGCTGAAAAGTGTCAACAATGTTCCTTTCATCGAGTTTAAACAGTACAGCAAAAATTGAACTTACAGAGTGCATCAAACATGACTTAGACCTTGTTTGTGAGAATCTCTTTATTTCTGTATTTCATGATTGCAACTTGCTGAAAAGTGTCAACAGTGTTCCTTTCATCGAGCTTAAACAGTACAGCAAAATGGTACTTACAGAGTGACTCAAACATGACTTAGACCTTGTTTTTGAAAAACTGTTTATTTCTGTATTACATGATTGCAACTTGCTGAAAAGTGTCAACAATGTTCCTTTCATCGAGCTTAAACAGTACAGCAAAATGGTACTTACAGAGTGACTCAAACATGACTTAGACCTTGTTTTTGAAAAACTGTTCATTTCTGTATTACATGATTGCAACTTGCTGAAAAGTGTCAACAGTGTTCCTTTCATCGAGCTTAAACAGTACAGCAAAATGGTACTTACAGAGTGACTCAAACATGACTTAGACCTTGTTTGTGAAAAACTGTTTATTTCTGTATTACATACTTGCTGAAAAGTGTCAACAGTGTTTCTATCATCTGAGTTAAGCAATACAGCAAAATTGTACTTACAGATATCCATGATTTTAGACCTTGTTTGTGAAAAACTGTTTATTTCTGTATTACATGATTGCAACTTGCTGAAAAGTGTCAACAATGTTCCTTTCATCGAGCCTAAACAGTACAGCAAAATGGTACTTACAGTGACTCAAACATGACTTAGACCTTGTTTTTGAAAAACTGTTTATTTTTGTATTACATGATTGCAACTTGCTGAAAAGTGTCAACAATGTTCCTTTCATCGAGCTTAAACAGTACAGCAAAATGGTACTTACAGAGTGACTCAAACATGACTTAGACCTTGTTTTTGAAAAACTGTTCATTTCTGTATTACATGATTGCAACTTGCTGAAAAGTGTCAACAGTGTTCCTTTCATCGAGTTTAACAGTACAGCAAAAATTGAACTTACAGAGTGCATCAAACATGATTTAGACCTTGTTTGTGAGAATCTCTTTATTTCTGTATTTCATGATTGCAACTTGCTGAAAAGTGTCAACAATGTTCCTTTCATCGAGCTTAAACAGTACAGCAAAATGGTACTTACAGAGTGACTCAAACATGACTGAGACCTTGTTTTTGAAAAACTGTTTATTTCTGTATTACATGATTGCAACTTGCTGAAAAGTGTCAACAATGTTCCTTTCATCGAGCTTAAACAGTACAGCAAAATGGTACTTACAGAGTGACTCAAACATGACTTAGACCTTGTTTTTGAAAAACTGTTCATTTCTGTATTACATGATTGCAACTTGCTGAAAAGTGTCAACAGTGTTCCTTTCATCGAGTTTAAACAGTACAGCAAAAATTGAACTTACAGAGTGCATCAAACATGATTTAGACCTTGTTTTTGAGAATCTCTTTATTTCTGTATTACATGATTGCAACTTGCTGAAAAGTGTCAACAATGTTCCTTTCATCGAGCTTAAACAGTACAGCAAAATGGAACTTACAGAGTGACTCAAACATGACTTAGACCTTGTTTTTGAAAAACTGTTCATTTCTGTATTACATGATTGCAACTTGCTGAAAAGTGTCAACAATGTTCCTTTCATCGAGCTTAAACAGTACAGCAAAATGGTACTTACAGAGTGACTCAAACATGACTGAGACCTTGTTTTTGAAAAACTGTTTATTTCTGTATTACAACTTGCTGAAAAGTGTCAACAGTGTTTCTATCATCCTGATTAAGCAGTACAGCAAAATTGTACTTCCATGATTTTGACCTTGTTTGTGAAAAACTGTTTATTTCTGTATTACATGATTGCAACTTGCTGAAAAGTGTCAACAATGTTCCTTTCATCGAGTTTAAACAGTACAGCAAAAATGGTACTTACAGAGTGCATCAAACATGATTTAGACCTTGTTTGTGAAAAATTGTTTTTTCTGTATTTCATGATTGCAACTTGCTGAAAAGTGTCAACAATGTTCCTTTCATCGAGCTTAAACAGTACAGCAAAATGGTACTTACAGAGTGACTCAAACATGACTTAGACCTTGTTTTTGAAAAACTGTTTATTTCTGTATTACATGATTGCAACTTGCTGAAAAGTGTCAACAATGTTCCTTTCATCGAGCTTAAACAGTACAGCAAAATGGTACTTACAGAGTGACTCAAACATGACTGAGACCTTGTTTTTGAAAAACTGTTTATTTCTGTATTACATGATTGCAACTTGCTGAAAAGTGTCAACAATGTTCCTTTCATCGAGCTTAAACAGTACAGCAAAATGGTACTTACAGAGTGACTCAAACATGACTGAGACCTTGTTTTTGAAAAACTGTTTATTTCTGTATTACAACTTGCTGAAAAGTGTCAACAGTGTTTCTATCATCCTGATTAAGCAGTACAGCAAAATTGTACTTCCATGATTTTGACCTTGTTTGTGAAAAACTGTTTATTTCTGTATTACATGATTGCAACTTGCTGAAAAGTGTCAACAATGTTCCTTTCATCGAGTTTAAACAGTACAGCAAAAATGGTACTTACAGAGTGCATCAAACATGATTTAGACCTTGTTTGTGAAAAATTGTTTTTTCTGTATTTCATGATTGCAACTTGCTGAAAAGTGTCAACAATGTTCCTTTCATCGAGCCTAAACAGTACAGCAAAATGGTACTTACAGTGACTCAAACATGACTTAGACCTTGTTTTTGAAAAACTGTTTATTTTTGTATTACATGATTGCAACTTGCTGAAAAGTGTCAACAATGTTTCTTTCATCGAGCTTAAACAGTACAGCAAAATGGTACTTACAGAGTGACTCAAACATGACTTAGACCTTGTTTTTGAAAAACTGTTCATTTCTGCATTACATGATTGCAACTTGCTGAAAAGTGTCAACAGTGTTCCTTTCATCGAGTTTAACAGTACAGCAAAAATTGAACTTACAGAGTGCATCAAACATGATTTAGACCTTGTTTGTGAGAATCTCTTTATTTCTGTATTTCATGATTGCAACTTGCTGAAAAGTGTCAACAATGTTCCTTTCATCGAGCTTAAACAGTACAGCAAAATGGTACTTACAGAGTGACTCAAACATGACTGAGACCTTGTTTTTGAAAAACTGTTTATTTCTGTATTACATGATTGCAACTTGCTGAAAAGTGTCAACAATGTTCCTTTCATCGAGCTTAAACAGTACAGCAAAATGGTACTTACAGAGTGACTCAAACATGACTTAGACCTTGTTTTTGAAAAACTGTTCATTTCTGTATTACATGATTGCAACTTGCTGAAAAGTGTCAACAATGTTCCTTTCATCGAGCTTAAACAGTACAGCAAAATGGTACTTACAGAGTGACTCAAACATGACTTAGACCTTGTTTTTGAAAAACTGTTTATTTCTGTATTACATGCACTTGCTGAAAAGTGTCAACAGTGTTTCTATCATCCTGATTAAGCAGTACAGCAAAATTGTACTTACAGGTCCCATGATTTTGACCTTGTTTGTGAAAAACTGTTTATTTCTGTATTACATGATTGCAACTTGCTGAAAAGTGTCAACAATGTTCCTTTCATCGAGCCTAAACAGTACAGCAAAATGGTACTTACAAGTGACTCAAACATGACTTAGACCTTGTTTTTGAAAAACTGTTTATTTTTGTATTACATGATTGCAACTTGCTGAAAAGTGTCAACAATGTTCCTTTCATCGAGCTTAAACAGTACAGCAAAATGGTACTTACAGAGTGACTCAAACATGACTTAGACCTTGTTTTTGAAAAACTGTTCATTTCTGTATTACATGATTGCAACTTGCTGAAAAGTGTCAACAGTGTTCCTTTCATCGAGTTTAACAGTACAGCAAAAATTGAACTTACAGAGTGCATCAAACATGATTTAGACCTTGTTTGTGAGAATCTCTTTATTTCTGTATTTCATGATTGCAACTTGCTGAAAAGTGTCAACAATGTTCCTTTCATCGAGCTTAAACAGTACAGCAAAATGGTACTTACAGAGTGACTCAAACATGACTTAGACCTTGTTTTTGAAAAACTGTTCATTTCTGTATTACATGATTGCAACTTGCTGAAAAGTGTCAACAGTGTTCCTTTCATCGAGTTTAAACAGTACAGCAAAATTGAACTTACAGAGTGCATCAAACATGACTTAGACCTTGTTTGTGAGAATCTCTTTATTTCTGTATTTCATGATTGCAACTTGCTGAAAAGTGTCAACAATGTTCCTTTCATCGAGCTTAAACAGTACAGCAAAATGGTACTTACAGAGTGACTCAAACATGACTTAGACCTTGTTTTTGAAAAACTGTTTATTTCTGTATTACATGATTGCAACTTGCTGAAAAGTGTCAACAATGTTCCTTTCATCGAGCTTAAACAGTACAGCAAAATGGTACTTACAGAGTGACTCAAACATGACTTAGACCTTGTTTTTGAAAAACTGTTCATTTCTGTATTACATGATTGCAACTTGCTGAAAAGTGTCAACAGTGTTCCTTTCATCGAGTTTAACAGTACAGCAAAATTGAACTTACAGAGTGCATCAAACATGATTTAGACCTTGTTTGTGAGAATCTCTTTATTTCTGTATTTCATGATTGCAACTTGCTGAAAAGTGTCAACAATGTTCCTTTCATCGAGCTTAAACATTACAGCAAAATGGTACTTACAGAGTGACTCAAACATGACTGAGACCTTGTTTTTGAAAAACTGTTTATTTCTGTATTACATGATTGCAACTTGCTGAAAAGTGTCAACAATGTTCCTTTCATCGAGCTTAAACAGTACAGCAAAATGGTACTTACAGAGTGACTCAAACATGACTTAGACCTTGTTTTTGAAAAACTGTTTATTTCTGTATTACATGATTGCAACTTGCTGAAAAGTGTCAACAGTGTTCCTTTCATCGAGTTTAACAGTACAGCAAAAATTGAACTTACAGAGTGCATCAAACATGATTTAGACTTTGTTTGTGAGAATCTCTTTATTTCTGTATTTCATGATTGCAACTTGCTGAAAAGTGTCAACAATGTTCCTTTCATCGAGCTTAAACAGTACAGCAAAATGGTACTTACAGAGTGACTCAAACATGACTGAGACCTTGTTTTTGAAAAACTGTTTATTTCTGTATTACATGATTGCAACTTGCTGAAAAGTGTCAACAATGTTCCTTTCATCGAGCTTAAACAGTACAGCAAAATGGTACTTACAGAGTGACTCAAACATGACTTAGACCTTGTTTTTGAAAAACTGTTCATTTCTGTATTACATGATTGCAACTTGCTGAAAAGTGTCAACAATGTTCCTTTCATCGAGCTTAAACAGTACAGCAAAATGGTACTTACAGAGTGACTCAAACATGACTGAGACCTTGTTTTTGAAAAACTGTTTATTTCTGTATTACATGATCACTTGCTGAAAAGTGTCAACAGTGTTTCTATCATCCTGATTAAGCAGTACAGCAAAATTGTACTTACAATCCATGATTTTGACCTTGTTTGTGAAAAACTGTTTATTTCTGTATTACATGATTGCAACTTGCTGAAAAGTGTCAACAATGTTCCTTTCATCGAGCCTAAACAGTACAGCAAAATGGTACTTACAGTGACTCAAACATGACTTAGACCTTGTTTTTGAAAAACTGTTTATTTCTGTATTACATGATTGCAACTTGCTGAAAAGTGTCAACAATGTTTCTTTCATCGAGCTTAAACAGTACAGCAAAATGGTACTTACAGAGTGACTCAAACATGACTTAGACCTTGTTTTTGAAAAACTGTTCATTTCTGTATTACATGATTGCAACTTGCTGAAAAGTGTCAACAGTGTTCCTTTCATCGAGTTTAACAGTACAGCAAAAATTGAACTTACAGAGTGCATCAAACATGATTTAGACCTTGTTTGTGAGAATCTCTTTATTTCTGTATTTCATGATTGCAACTTGCTGAAAAGTGTCAACAATGTTCCTTTCATCGAGCTTAAACAGTACAGCAAAATGGTACTTACAGAGTGACTCAAACATGACTGAGACCTTGTTTTTGAAAAACTGTTTATTTCTGTATTACATGATTGCAACTTGCTGAAAAGTGTCAACAATGTTCCTTTCATCGAGCTTAAACAGTACAGCAAAATGGTACTTACAGAGTGACTCAAACATGACTTAGACCTTGTTTTTGAAAAACTGTTCATTTCTGTATTACATGATTGCAACTTGCTGAAAAGTGTCAACAGTGTTCCTTTCATCGAGTTTAAACAGTACAGCAAAAATTGAACTTACAGAGTGCATCAAACATGATTTAGACCTTGTTTGTGAGAATCTCTTTATTTCTGTATTTCATGATTGCAACTTGCTGAAAAGTGTCAACAATGTTCCTTTCATCGAGCTTAAACAGTACAGCAAAATGGTACTTACAGAGTGACTCAAACATGACTGAGACCTTGTTTTTGAAAAACTGTTTATTTCTGTATTACAACTTGCTGAAAAGTGTCAACAGTGTTTCTATCATCCTGATTAAGCAGTACAGCAAAATTGTACTTCCATGATTTTGACCTTGTTTGTGAAAAACTGTTTATTTCTGTATTACATGATTGCAACTTGCTGAAAAGTGTCAACAATGTTCCTTTCATCGAGTTTAAACAGTACAGCAAAAATGGTACTTACAGAGTGCATCAAACATGATTTAGACCTTGTTTGTGAAAAATTGTTTTTTCTGTATTTCATGATTGCAACTTGCTGAAAAGTGTCAACAATGTTCCTTTCATCGAGCTTAAACAGTACAGCAAAATGGTACTTACAGAGTGACTCAAACATGACTGAGACCTTGTTTTTGAAAAACTGTTTATTTCTGTATTACATGATTGCAACTTGCTGAAAAGTGTCAACAATGTTCCTTTCATCGAGCTTAAACAGTACAGCAAAATGGTACTTACAGAGTGACTCAAACATGACTTAGACCTTGTTTTTGAAAAACTGTTTATTTCTGTATTACATGATTGCAACTTGCTGAAAAGTGTCAACAATGTTCCTTTCATCGAGCTTAAACAGTACAGCAAAATGGTACTTACAGAGTGACTCAAACATGACTGAGACCTTGTTTTTGAAAAACTGTTTATTTCTGTATTACAACTTGCTGAAAAGTGTCAACAGTGTTTCTATCATCCTGATTAAGCAGTACAGCAAAATTGTACTTCCATGATTTTGACCTTGTTTGTGAAAAACTGTTTATTTCTGTATTACATGATTGCAACTTGCTGAAAAGTGTCAACAATGTTCCTTTCATCGAGTTTAAACAGTACAGCAAAAATGGTACTTACAGAGTGCATCAAACATGATTTAGACCTTGTTTGTGAAAAATTGTTTTTTTCTGTATTTCATGATTGCAACTTGCTGAAAAGTGTCAACAATGTTCCTTTCATCGAGCTTAAACAGTACAGCAAAATGGTACTTACAGTGACTCAAACATGACTTAGACCTTGTTTTTGAAAAACTGTTTATTTTTGTATTACATGATTGCAACTTGCTGAAAAGTGTCAACAATGTTTCTTTCATCGAGCTTAAACAGTACAGCAAAATGGTACTTACAGAGTGACTCAAACATGACTTAGACCTTGTTTTTGAAAAACTGTTCATTTCTGCATTACATGATTGCAACTTGCTGAAAAGTGTCAACAGTGTTCCTTTCATCGAGTTTAACAGTACAGCAAAAATTGAACTTACAGAGTGCATCAAACATGATTTAGACCTTGTTTGTGAGAATCTCTTTATTTCTGTATTTCATGATTGCAACTTGCTGAAAAGTGTCAACAATGTTCCTTTCATCGAGCTTAAACAGTACAGCAAAATGGTACTTACAGAGTGACTCAAACATGACTGAGACCTTGTTTTTGAAAAACTGTTTATTTCTGTATTACATGATTGCAACTTGCTGAAAAGTGTCAACAATGTTCCTTTCATCGAGCTTAAACAGTACAGCAAAATGGTACTTACAGAGTGACTCAAACATGACTTAGACCTTGTTTTTGAAAAACTGTTCATTTCTGTATTACATGATTGCAACTTGCTGAAAAGTGTCAACAGTGTTCCTTTCATCGAGTTTAACAGTACAGCAAAAATTGAACTTACAGAGTGCATCAAACATGATTTAGACCTTGTTTGTGAGAATCTCTTTATTTCTGTATTTCATGATTGCAACTTGCTGAAAAGTGTCAACAATGTTCCTTTCATCGAGCTTAAACAGTCCAGCAAAATGGTACTTACAGAGTGACTCAAACATGACTGAGACCTTGTTTTTGAAAAACTGTTTATTTCTGTATTACATGATTGCAACTTGCTGAAAAGTGTCAACAATGTTCCTTTCATCGAGCTTAAACAGTACAGCAAAATGGTACTTACAGAGTGACTCAAACATGACTTAGACCTTGTTTTTGAAAAACTGTTCATTTCTGTATTACATGATTGCAACTTGCTGAAAAGTGTCAACAATGTTCCTTTCATCGAGTTTAAACAGTACAGCAAAATGGTACTTACAGAGTGACTCAAACATGACTTAGACCTTGTTTTTGAAAAACTGTTCATTTCTGTATTTCATGATTGCAACTTGCTGAAAAGTGTCAACAGTGTTCCTTTCATCGAGCTTAAACAGTACAGCAAAATGGTACTTAGAGAGTGACTCAAACATGACTTAGACCTTGTTTTTGAAAAACTGTTTATTTCTATATTACATGATTGCAACTTGCTGAAAAGTGTCAACAATGTTTCTATCATCGAGTTTAAACAGTACAGCAAAAATTGAAAATACAGAGTGCATCAAACATGACTTAGACCTTGTTTGTGAGAATCTCTTTATTTCTGTATTTCATGATTGCAACTTGCTGAAAAGTGTCAACAATGTTCCTTTCATCGAGCTTAAACAGTACAGCAAAATGGTACTTACAGAGTGACTCAAACATGACTGAGACCTTGTTTTTGAAAAACTGTTTATTTCTGTATTACAACTTGCTGAAAAGTGTCAACAGTGTTTCTATCATCCTGATTAAGCAGTACAGCAAAATTGTACTTCCATGATTTTGACCTTGTTTGTGAAAAACTGTTTATTTCTGTATTACATGATTGCAACTTGCTGAAAAGTGTCAACAATGTTTCTTTCATCGAGCTTAAACAGTACAGCAAAATGGTACTTACAGAGTGACTCAAACATGACTTAGACCTTGTTTTTGAAAAACTGTTTATTTCTATATTACATGATTGCAACTTGCTGAAAAGTGTCAACAATGTTTCTATCATCGAGTTTAAACAGTACAGCAAAATTGAAAATACAGAGTGCATCAAACATGATTTAGACCTTGTTTGTGAGAAACTCTTTATTTCTGTATTTCATGATTGCAACTTGCTGAAAAGTGTCAACAATGTTCCTTTCATCGAGTTTAAACAGTACAGCAAAAATGGTACTTACAGAGTGCATCAAACATGATTTAGACCTTGTTTGTGAAAAATTGTTTTTTTCTGTATTTCATGATTGCAACTTGCTGAAAAGTGTCAACAGTGTTTCTATCATCCTGATTAAGCAGTACAGCAAAATTGTACTTCCATGATTTTGACCTTGTTTGTGAAAAACTGTTTATTTCTGTATTACATGATTGCAACTTGCTGAAAAGTGTCAACAATGTTCCTTTCATCGAGTTTAAACAGTACAGCAAAAATGGTACTTACAGAGTGCATCAAACATGATTTAGACCTTGTTTGTGAAAAATTGTTTTTTTCTGTATTTCATGATTGCAACTTGCTGAAAAGTGTCAACAATGTTCCTTTCATCGAGCCTAAACAGTACAGCAAAATGGTACTTACAGTGACTCAAACATGACTTAGACCTTGTTTTTGAAAAACTGTTTATTTTTGTATTACATGATTGCAACTTGCTGAAAAGTGTCAACAATGTTTCTTTCATCGAGCTTAAACAGTACAGCAAAATGGTACTTACAGAGTGACTCAAACATGACTTAGACCTTGTTTTTGAAAAACTGTTCATTTCTGTATTACATGATTGCAACTTGCTGAAAAGTGTCAACAGTGTTCCTTTCATCGAGTTTAACAGTACAGCAAAAATTGAACTTACAGAGTGCATCAAACATGATTTAGACCTTGTTTGTGAGAATCTCTTTATTTCTGTATTTCATGATTGCAACTTGCTGAAAAGTGTCAACAATGTTCCTTTCATCGAGCTTAAACAGTACAGCAAAATGGTACTTACAGAGTGACTCAAACATGACTGAGACCTTGTTTTTGAAAAACTGTTTATTTCTGTATTACATGATTGCAACTTGCTGAAAAGTGTCAACAATGTTCCTTTCATCGAGCTTAAACAGTACAGCAAAATGGTACTTACAGAGTGACTCAAACATGACTTAGACCTTGTTATTGAAAAACTGTTCATTTCTGTATTACATGATTGCAACTTGCTGAAAAGTGTCAACAGTGTTCCTTTCATCGAGTTTAACAGTACAGCAAAAATTGAACTTACAGAGTGCATCAAACATGATTTAGACCTTGTTTGTGAGAATCTCTTTATTTCTGTATTTCATGATTGCAACTTGCTGAAAAGTGTCAACAATGTTCCTTTCATCGAGCTTAAACAGTACAGCAAAATGGTACTTACAGAGTGACTCAAACATGACTGAGACCTTGTTTTTGAAAAACTGTTTATTTCTGTATTACATGATTGCAACTTGCTGAAAAGTGTCAACAATGTTCCTTTCATCGAGCTTAAACAGTACAGCAAAATGGTACTTACAGAGTGACTCAAACATGACTTAGACCTTGTTTTTGAAAAACTGTTCATTTCTGTATTACATGATTGCAACTTGCTGAAAAGTGTCAACAGTGTTCCTTTCATCGAGTTTAACAGTACAGCAAAAATTGAACTTACAGAGTGCATCAAACATGATTTAGACCTTGTTTGTGAGAATCTCTTTATTTCTGTATTTCATGATTGCAACTTGCTGAAAAGTGTCAACAATGTTCCTTTCATCGAGCTTAAACAGTACAGCAAAATGGTACTTACAGAGTGACTCAAACATGACTGAGACCTTGTTTTTGAAAAACTGTTTATTTCTGTATTACATGATTGCAACTTGCTGAAAAGTGTCAACAATGTTCCTTTCATCGAGCTTAAACAGTACAGCAAAATGGTACTTACAGAGTGACTCAAACATGACTTAGACCTTGTTTTTGAAAAACTGTTCATTTCTGTATTACATGATTGCAACTTGCTGAAAAGTGTCAACAATGTTCCTTTCATCGAGCTTAAACAGTACAGCAAAATGGTACTTACAGAGTGACTCAAACATGACTGAGACCTTGTTTTTGAAAAACTGTTTATTTCTGTATTACAACTTGCTGAAAAGTGTCAACAGTGTTTCTATCATCCTGATTAAGCAGTACAGCAAAATTGTACTTCCATGATTTTGACCTTGTTTGTGAAAAACTGTTTATTTCTGTATTACATGATTGCAACTTGCTGAAAAGTGTCAACAATGTTCCTTTCATCGAGCCTAAACAGTACAGCAAAATGGTACTTACAGAGTGACTCAAACATGACTTAGACCTTGTTTTTGAAAAACTGTTTATTTCTGTATTACATGATTGCAACTTGCTGAAAAGTGTCAACAATGTTCCTTTCATCGAGCTTAAACAGTACAGCAAAATGGTACTTACAGAGTGACTCAAACATGACTTAGACCTTGTTTTTGAAAAACTGTTCATTTCTGTATTACATGATTGCAACTTGCTGAAAAGTGTCAACAGTGTTCCTTTCATCGAGTTTAACAGTACAGCAAAAATTGAACTTACAGAGTGCATCAAACATGATTTAGACCTTGTTTGTGAGAATCTCTTTATTTCTGTATTTCATGATTGCAACTTGCTGAAAAGTGTCAACAATGTTCCTTTCATCGAGCTTAAACAGTACAGCAAAATGGTACTTACAGAGTGACTCAAACATGACTTAGACCTTGTTTTTGAAAAACTGTTCATTTCTGTATTACATGATTGCAACTTGCTGAAAAGTGTCAACAGTGTTCCTTTCATCGAGTTTAACAGTACAGCAAAAATTGAACTTACAGAGTGCATCAAACATGATTTAGACCTTGTTTGTGAGAAACTCTTTATTTCTGTATTTCATGATTGCAACTTGCTGAAAAGTGTCAACAATGTTCCTTTCATCGAGCTTAAACAGTACAGCAAAATGGTACTTACAGAGTGACTCAAACATGACTGAGACCTTGTTTTTGAAAAACTGTTTATTTCTGTATTACATGATTGCAACTTGCTGAAAAGTGTCAACAATGTTCCTTTCATCGAGCTTAAACAGTACAGCAAAATGGTACTTACAGAGTGACTCAAACATGACTTAGACCTTGTTTTTGAAAAACTGTTCATTTCTGTATTACATGATTGCAACTTGCTGAAAAGTGTCAACAGTGTTCCTTTCATCGAGTTTAACAGTACAGCAAAAATTGTAACTTACAGAGTGCATCAAACATGATTTAGACCTTGTTTGTGAGAATCTCTTTATTTCTGTATTTCATGATTGCAACTTGCTGAAAAGTGTCAACAATGTTCCTTTCATCGAGCTTAAACAGTACAGCAAAATGGTACTTACAGAGTGACTCAAACATGACTGAGACCTTGTTTTTGAAAAACTGTTTATTTCTGTATTACATGATTGCAACTTGCTGAAAAGTGTCAACAATGTTCCTTTCATCGAGCTTAAACAGTACAGCAAAATGGTACTTACAGAGTGACTCAAACATGACTTAGACCTTGTTTTTGAAAAACTGTTCATTTCTGTATTACATGATTGCAACTTGCTGAAAAGTGTCAACAATGTTCCTTTCATCGAGCTTAAACAGTACAGCAAAATGGTACTTACAGAGTGACTCAAACATGACTGAGACCTTGTTTTTGAAAAACTGTTTATTTCTGTATTACATCACTTGCTGAAAAGTGTCAACAGTGTTTCTATCATCCTGATTAAGCAGTACAGCAAAATTGTACTTCCATGATTTTGACCTTGTTTGTGAAAAACTGTTTATTTCTGTATTACATGATTGCAACTTGCTGAAAAGTGTCAACAATGTTCCTTTCATCGAGCTTAAACAGTACAGCAAAATGGTACTTACAGAGTGACTCAAACATGACTTAGACCTTGTTTGTGAAAAACTGTTTATTTTTGTATTACATGATTGCAACTTGCTGAAAAGTGTCAACAATGTTTCTTTCATCGAGCTTAAACAGTACAGCAAAATGGTACTTACAGAGTGACTCAAACATGACTTAGACCTTGTTTTTGAAAAACTGTTTATTTCTGTATTACATGATTGCAACTTGCTGAAAAGTGTCAACAGTGTTCCTTTCATCGAGTTTAACAGTACAGCAAAAATTGAACTTACAGAGTGCATCAAACATGATTTAGACCTTGTTTGTGAGAATCTCTTTATTTCTGTATTTCATGATTGCAACTTGCTGAAAAGTGTCAACAATGTTCCTTTCATCGAGCTTAAACAGTACAGCAAAATGGTACTTACAGAGTGACTCAAACATGACTTAGACCTTGTTTTTGAAAAACTGTTTATTTCTGTATTACATGATTGCAACTTGCTGAAAAGTGTCAACAATGTTCCTTTCATCGAGCTTAAACAGTACAGCAAAATGGTACTTACAGAGTGACTCAAACATGACTTAGACCTTGTTTTTGAAAAACTGTTCATTTCTGTATTACATGATTGCAACTTGCTGAAAAGTGTCAACAGTGTTCCTTTCATCGAGTTTAAACAGTACAGCAAAAATTGTACTTACAGAGTGCATCAAACATGATTTAGACCTTGTTTGTGAGAAACTCTTTATTTCTGTATTTCATGATTGCAACTTGCTGAAAAGTGTCAACAATGTTCCTTTCATCGAGCTTAAACAGTACAGCAAAATGGTACTTACAGAGTGACTCAAACATGACTGAGACCTTGTTTTTGAAAAACTGTTTATTTCTGTATTACATACTTGCTGAAAAGTGTCAACAGTGTTTCTATCATCCTGATTAAGCAGTACAGCAAAATTGTACTTCACATGATTTTGACCTTGTTTGTGAAAAACTGTTTATTTCTGTATTACATGATTGCAACTTGCTGAAAAGTGTCAACAATGTTCCTTTCATCGAGTTTAAACAGTACAGCAAAAATGGTACTTACAGAGTGCATCAAACATGATTTAGACCTTGTTTGTGAAAAATTGTTTTTTTCTGTATTTCATGATTGCAACTTGCTGAAAAGTGTCAACAATGTTCCTTTCATCGAGCTTAAACAGTACAGCAAAATGGTACTTACAGAGTGACTCAAACATGACTTAGACCTTGTTTTTGAAAAACTGTTTATTTCTGTATTACATGATTGCAACTTGCTGAAAAGTGTCAACAATGTTCCTTTCATCGAGCTTAAACAGTACAGCAAAATGGTACTTACAGAGTGACTCAAACATGACTTAGACCTTGTTTTTGAAAAACTGTTCATTTCTGTATTACATGATTGCAACTTGCTGAAAAGTGTCAACAATGTTCCTTTCATCGAGCTTAAACAGTACAGCAAAATGGTACTTACAGAGTGACTCAAACATGACTTAGACCTTGTTTTTGAAAAACTGTTTATTTCTGTATTACATGTTACTTGCTGAAAAGTGTCAACAGTGTTTCTATCATCGATTAAGCAGTACAGCAAAATTGTACTTACAGAGTGCCCATGATTTTGACCTTGTTTGTGAAAAACTGTTTATTTCTGTATTACATGATTGCAACTTGCTGAAAAGTGTCAACAATGTTCCTTTCATCGAGCCTAAACAGTACAGCAAAATGGTACTTACAGATGACTCAAACATGACTTAGACCTTGTTTTTGAAAAACTGTTTATTTCTGTATTACATGATTGCAACTTGCTGAAAAGTGTCAACAATGTTCCTTTCATCGAGCTTAAACAGTACAGCAAAATGGTACTTACAGAGTGACTCAAACATGACTGAGACCTTGTTTTTGAAAAACTGTTTATTTCTGTATTACATGATTGCAACTTGCTGAAAAGTGTCAACAATGTTCCTTTCATCGAGTTTAAACAGTACAGCAAAAATTGAACTTACAGAGTGCATCAAACATGACTTAGACCTTGTTTGTGAGAATCTCTTTATTTCTGTATTTCATGATTGCAACTTGCTGAAAAGTGTCAACAATGTTCCTTTCATCGAGCTTAAACAGTACAGCAAAATGGTACTTACAGAGTGACTCAAACATGACTTAGACCTTGTTTTTGAAAAACTGTTCATTTCTGTATTACATGATTGCAACTTGCTGAAAAGTGTCAACAGTGTTCCTTTCATCGAGTTTAACAGTACAGCAAAAATTGAACTTACAGAGTGCATCAAACATGATTTAGACCTTGTTTGTGAGAATCTCTTTATTTCTGTATTTCATGATTGCAACTTGCTGAAAAGTGTCAACAATGTTCCTTTCATCGAGCTTAAACAGTACAGCAAAATGGTACTTACAGAGTGACTCAAACATGACTGAGACCTTGTTTTTGAAAAACTGTTTATTTCTGTATTACATGATTGCAACTTGCTGAAAAGTGTCAACAATGTTCCTTTCATCGAGCTTAAACAGTACAGCAAAATGGTACTTACAGAGTGACTCAAACATGACTTAGACCTTGTTTTTGAAAAACTGTTCATTTCTGTATTACATGATTGCAACTTGCTGAAAAGTGTCAACAGTGTTCCTTTCATCGAGTTTAACAGTACAGCAAAAATTGTAACTTACAGAGTGCATCAAACATGATTTAGACCTTGTTTGTGAGAATCTCTTTATTTCTGTATTTCATGATTGCAACTTGCTGAAAAGTGTCAACAATGTTCCTTTCATCGAGCTTAAACATTACAGCAAAATGGTACTTACAGAGTGACTCAAACATGACTGAGACCTTGTTTTTGAAAAACTGTTTATTTCTGTATTACATGATTGCAACTTGCTGAAAAGTGTCAACAGTGTTCCTTTCATCGAGCTTAAACAGTACAGCAAAATGGTACTTACAGAGTGACTCAAACATGACTTAGACCTTGTTTTTGAAAAACTGTTCATTTCTGTATTACATGATTGCAACTTGCTGAAAAGTGTCAACAATGTTCCTTTCATCGAGCTTAAACAGTACAGCAAAATGGTACTTACAGAGTGACTCAAACATGACAGAGACCTTGTTTTTGAAAAACTGTTTATTTCTGTATTACATGTACTTGCTGAAAAGTGTCAACAGTGTTTCTATCATCCTGATTAAGCAGTACAGCAAAATTGTACTTCAATCTCCATGATTTTGACCTTGTTTGTGAAAAACTGTTTATTTCTGTATTACATGATTGCAACTTGCTGAAAAGTGTCAACAATGTTCCTTTCATCGAGCCTAAACAGTACAGCAAAATGGTACTTACAGTGACTCAAACATGACTTAGACCTTGTTTTTGAAAAACTGTTTATTTTTGTATTACATGATTGCAACTTGCTGAAAAGTGTCAACAATGTTTCTTTCATCGAGCTTAAACAGTACAGCAAAATGGTACTTACAGAGTGACTCAAACATGACTTAGACCTTGTTTTTGAAAAACTGTTCATTTCTGTATTACATGATTGCAACTTGCTGAAAAGTGTCAACAGTGTTCCTTTCATCGAGTTTAACAGTACAGCAAAAATTGAACTTACAGAGTGCATCAAACATGATTTAGACCTTGTTTGTGAGAATCTCTTTATTTCTGTATTTCATGATTGCAACTTGCTGAAAAGTGTCAACAATGTTCCTTTCATCGAGCTTAAACAGTACAGCAAAATGGTACTTACAGAGTGACTCAAACATGACTGAGACCTTGTTTTTGAAAAACTGTTTATTTCTGTATTACATGATTGCAACTTGCTGAAAAGTGTCAACAATGTTCCTTTCATCGAGCTTAAACAGTACAGCAAAATGGTACTTACAGAGTGACTCAAACATGACTTAGACCTTGTTTTTGAAAAACTGTTCATTTCTGTATTACATGATTGCAACTTGCTGAAAAGTGTCAACAGTGTTCCTTTCATCGAGTTTAACAGTACAGCAAAAATTGAACTTACAGAGTGCATCAAACATGATTTAGACCTTGTTTGTGAGAATCTCTTTATTTCTGTATTTCATGATTGCAACTTGCTGAAAAGTGTCAACAATGTTCCTTTCATCGAGCTTAAACAGTACAGCAAAATGGTACTTACAGAGTGACTCAAACATGACTGAGACCTTGTTTTTGAAAAACTGTTTATTTCTGTATTACAACTTGCTGAAAAGTGTCAACAGTGTTTCTATCATCCTGATTAAGCAGTACAGCAAAATTGTACTTCCATGATTTTGACCTTGTTTGTGAAAAACTGTTTATTTCTGTATTACATGATTGCAACTTGCTGAAAAGTGTCAACAATGTTCCTTTCATCGAGTTTAAACAGTACAGCAAAAATAGTACTTACAGAGTGCATCAAACATGATTTAGACCTTGTTTGTGAAAAACAGTTTTTTTCTGTATTTCATGATTGCAACTTGCTGAAAAGTGTCAACAATGTTCCTTTCATCGAGCTTAAACAGTACAGCAAAATGGTACTTACAGAGTGACTCAAACATGACTTAGACCTTGTTTTTGAAAAACTGTTTATTTCTGTATTACATGATTGCAACTTGCTGAAAAGTGTCAACAATGTTCCTTTCATCGAGCTTAAACAGTACAGCAAAATGGTACTTACAGAGTGACTCAAACATGACTTAGACCTTGTTTTTGAAAAACTGTTTATTTCTGTATTACATGATTGCAACTTGCTGAAAAGTGTCAACAATGTTCCTTTCATCGAGCTTAAACAGTACAGCAAAATGGTACTTACAGAGTGACTCAAACATGACTGAGACCTTGTTTTTGAAAAACTGTTTATTTCTGTATTACAACTTGCTGAAAAGTGTCAACAGTGTTTCTATCATCCTGATTAAGCAGTACAGCAAAATTGTACTTCCATGATTTTGACCTTGTTTGTGAAAAACTGTTTATTTCTGTATTACATGATTGCAACTTGCTGAAAAGTGTCAACAATGTTCCTTTCATCGAGTTTAAACAGTACAGCAAAAATGGTACTTACAGAGTGCATCAAACATGATTTAGACCTTGTTTGTGAAAAATTGTTTTTTCTGTATTTCATGATTGCAACTTGCTGAAAAGTGTCAACAATGTTCCTTTCATCGAGCTTAAACAGTACAGCAAAATGGTACTTACAGTGACTCAAACATGACTTAGACCTTGTTTTTGAAAAACTGTTTATTTCTGTATTACATGATTGCAACTTGCTGAAAAGTGTCAACAATGTTTCTTTCATTGAGCTTAAACAGTACAGCAAAATGGTACTTACAGAGTGACTCAAACATGACTTAGACCTTGTTTTTGAAAAACTGTTTATTTCTGCATTACATGATTGCAACTTGCTGAAAAGTGTCAACAGTGTTCCTTTCATCGAGTTTAAACAGTACAGCAAAAATTGAACTTACAGAGTGCATCAAACATGATTTAGACCTTGTTTGTGAGAAACTCTTTATTTCTGTATTTCATGATTGCAACTTGCTGAAAAGTGTCAACAATGTTCCTTTCATCGAGCTTAAACAGTACAGCAAAATGGTACTTACAGAGTGACTCAAACATGACTTAGACCTTGTTTTTGAAAAACTGTTTATTTCTGTATTACATGATTGCAACTTGCTGAAAAGTGTCAACAATGTTCCTTTCATCGAGCTTAAACAGTACAGCAAAATGGTACTTACAGAGTGACTCAAACATGACTTAGACCTTGTTTTTGAAAAACTGTTCATTTCTGTATTACATGATTGCAACTTGCTGAAAAGTGTCAACAGTGTTCCTTTCATCGAGTTTAACAGTACAGCAAAAATTGAACTTACAGAGTGCATCAAACATGATTTAGACCTTGTTTGTGAGAATCTCTTTATTTCTGTATTTCATGATTGCAACTTGCTGAAAAGTGTCAACAATGTTCCTTTCATCGAGCTTAAACAGTCCAGCAAAATGGTACTTACAGAGTGACTCAAACATGACTGAGACCTTGTTTTTGAAAAACTGTTTATTTCTGTATTACATGATTGCAACTTGCTGAAAAGTGTCAACAATGTTCCTTTCATCGAGCTTAAACAGTACAGCAAAATGGTACTTACAGAGTGACTCAAACATGACTTAGACCTTGTTTTTGAAAAACTGTTCATTTCTGTATTACATGATTGCAACTTGCTGAAAAGTGTCAACAGTGTTCCTTTCATCGAGTTTAAACAGTACAGCAAAATGGTACTTACAGAGTGACTCAAACATGACTTAGACCTTGTTTTTGAAAAACTTTCATTTCTGTATTTCATGATTGCAACTTGCTGAAAAGTGTCAACAGTGTTCCTTTCATCGAGCTTAAACAGTACAGCAAAATGGTACTTAGAGAGTGACTCAAACATGACTTAGACCTTGTTTTTGAAAAACTGTTTATTTCTATATTACATGATTGCAACTTGCTGAAAAGTGTCAACAATGTTTCTATCATCGAGTTTAAACAGTAGAGCAAAAATTGAAAATACAGAGTGCATCAAACATGATTTAGACCTTGTTTGTGAGAATCTCTTTATTTCTGTATTTCATGATTGCAACTTGCTGAAAAGTGTCAACAATGTTCCTTTCATCGAGCTTAAACAGTACAGCAAAATGGTACTTACAGAGTGACTCAAACATGACTGAGACCTTGTTTTTGAAAAACTGTTTATTTCTGTATTACAACTTGCTGAAAAGTGTCAACAGTGTTTCTATCATCCTGATTAAGCAGTACAGCAAAATTGTACTTCCATGATTTTGACCTTGTTTGTGAAAAACTGTTTATTTCTGTATTACATGATTGCAACTTGCTGAAAAGTGTCAACAATGTTCCTTTCATCGAGCTTAAACAGTACAGCAAAATGGTACTTACAGAGTGACTCAAACATGACTTAGACCTTGTTTTTGAAAAACTGTTCATTTCTGTATTTCATGATTGCAACTTGCTGAAAAGTGTCAACAATGTTCCTTTCATCGAGCTTAAACAGTACAGCAAAATGGTACTTACAGAGTGACTCAAACATGACTTAGACCTTGTTTTTGAAAAACTGTTTATTTCTGTATTACATGATTGCAACTTGCTGAAAAGTGTCAACAATGTTCCTTTCATCGAGCTTAAACAGTACAGCAAAATGGTACTTACAGAGTGACTCAAACATGACTTAGACCTTGTTTTTGAAAAACTGTTCATTTCTGTATTACATGATTGCAACTTGCTGAAAAGTGTCAACAGTGTTCCTTTCATCGAGTTTAACAGTACAGCAAAAATTGAACTTACAGAGTGCCTCAAACATGACTTAGACCTTGTTTGTGAGAATCTCTTTATTTCTGTATTACATGATTGCAACTTGCTGAAAAGTGTCAACAATGTTCCTTTCATCGAGCTTAAACAGTACAGCAAAATGGTACTTACAGAGTGACTCAAACATGACTGAGACCTTGTTTTTGAAAAACTGTTTATTTCTGTATTACAACTTGCTGAAAAGTGTCAACAGTGTTTCTATCATCCTGATTAAGCAGTACAGCAAAATTGTACTTCCATGATTTTGACCTTGTTTGTGAAAAACTGTTTATTTCTGTATTACATGATTGCAACTTGCTGAAAAGTGTCAACAATGTTCCTTTCATCGAGTTTAAACAGTACAGCAAAAATGGTACTTACAGAGTGCATCAAACATGACTTAGACCTTGTTTGTGAAAAACTGTTTATTTCTGTATTTCATGATTGCAACTTGCTGAAAAGTGTCAACAATGTTCCTTTCATCGAGCTTAAACAGTACAGCAAAATGGTACTTACAGAGTGACTCAAACATGACTTAGACCTTGTTTTTGAAAAACTGTTTATTTCTGTATTACATGATTGCAACTTGCTGAAAAGTGTCAACAATGTTCCTTTCATCGAGCTTAAACAGTACAGCAAAATGGTACTTACAGAGTGACTCAAACATGACTGAGACCTTGTTTTTGAAAAACTGTTTATTTCTGTATTACATGATTGCAACTTGCTGAAAAGTGTCAACAATGTTCCTTTCATCGAGCTTAAACAGTACAGCAAAATGGTACTTACAGAGTGACTCAAACATGACTGAGACCTTGTTTTTGAAAAACTGTTTATTTCTGTATTACATACTTGCTGAAAAGTGTCAACAGTGTTTCTATCATCCTGATTAAGCAGTACAGCAAAATTGTACTTCCTCCATGATTTTGACCTTGTTTGTGAAAAACTGTTTATTTCTGTATTACATGATTGCAACTTGCTGAAAAGTGTCAACAATGTTCCTTTCATCGAGTTTAAACAGTACAGCAAAAATGGTACTTACAGAGTGCATCAAACATTATTTAGACCTTGTTTGTGAAAAACTGTTTATTTCTGTATTTCATGATTGCAACTTGCTGAAAAGTGTCAACAATGTTCCTTTCATCGAGCTTAAACAGTACAGCAAAATGGTACTTACAGAGTGACTCAAACATGACTTAGACCTTGTTTTTGAAAAACTGTTCATTTCTGCATTACATGATTGCAACTTGCTGAAAAGTGTCAACAGTGTTCCTTTCATCGAGTTTAACAGTACAGCAAAAATTGAACTTACAGAGTGCATCAAACATGATTTAGACCTTGTTTGTGAGAATCTCTTTATTTCTGTATTTCATGATTGCAACTTGCTGAAAAGTGTCAACAATGTTCCTTTCATCGAGCTTAAACAGTACAGCAAAATGGTACTTACAGAGTGACTCAAACATGACTGAGACCTTGTTTTTGAAAAACTGTTTATTTCTGTATTACATGATTGCAACTTGCTGAAAAGTGTCAACAATGTTCCTTTCATCGAGCTTAAACAGTACAGCAAAATGGTACTTACAGAGTGACTCAAACATGACTGAGACCTTGTTTTTGAAAAACTGTTTATTTCTGTATTACATGATTGCAACTTGCTGAAAAGTGTCAACAATGTTCCTTTCATCGAGTTTAAACAGTACAGCAAAAATTGAACTTACAGAGTGCATCAAACATGATTTAGACCTTGTTTGTGAAAAATTGTTTTTTTCTGTATTTCATGATTGCAACTTGCTGAAAAGTGTCAACAATGTTCCTTTCATCGAGCTTAAACAGTACAGCAAAATGGTACTTACAGAGTGACTCAAACATGACTTAGACCTTGTTTTTGAAAAACTGTTCATTTCTGTATTACATGATTGCAACTTGCTGAAAAGTGTCAACAGTGTTCCTTTCATCGAGTTTAACAGTACAGCAAAATTGAACTTACAGAGTGCATCAAACATGATTTAGACCTTGTTTGTGAGAATCTCTTTATTTCTGTATTTCATGATTGCAACTTGCTGAAAAGTGTCAACAATGTTCCTTTCATCGAGCTTAAACATTACAGCAAAATGGTACTTACAGAGTGACTCAAACATGACTGAGACCTTGTTTTGAAAAACTGTTTATTTCTGTATTACATGATTGCAACTTGCTGAAAAGTGTCAACAATGTTCCTTTCATCGAGCTTAAACAGTACAGCAAAATGGTACCTACAGAGTGACTCAAACATGACTTAGACCTTGTTTTTGAAAAACAGTTCATTTCTGTATTACATGATTGCAACTTGCTGAAAAGTGTCAACAGTGTTCCTTTCATCGAGCTTAAACAGTACAGCAAAATGGTACTTACAGAGTGACTCAAACATGACTTAGACCTTGTTTTTGAAAAACTGTTTATTTCTGTATTACATGATTGCAACTTGCTGAAAAGTGTCAACAATGTTTCTATCATCGAGTTTAAACAGTACAGCAAAATGGTACTTACAGAGTGACTCAAACATGACTGAGACCTTGTTTTTGAAAAACTGTTTATTTCTGTATTACAACTTGCTGAAAAGTGTCAACAGTGTTTCTATCATCCTGATTAAGCAGTACAGCAAAATTGTACTTCCATGATTTTGACCTTGTTTGTGAAAAACTGTTTATTTCTGTATTACATGATTGCAACTTGCTGAAAAGTGTCAACAATGTTCCTTTCATCGAGTTTAAACAGTACAGCAAAATTGGTACTTACAGAGTGCATCAAACATGATTTAGACCTTGTTTGTGAAAAATTGTTTTTTCTGTATTTCATGATTGCAACTTGCTGAAAAGTGTCAACAATGTTCCTTTCATCGAGCTTAAACAGTACAGCAAAATGGTACTTACAGTGACTCAAACATGACTTAGACCTTGTTTTTGAAAAACTGTTTATTTCTGTTTTACATGATTGCAACTTGCTGAAAAGTGTCAACAATGTTCCTTTCATCGAGTTTAAACAGTACAGCAAAAATAGTACTTACAGAGTGCATCAAACATTATTTAGACCTTGTTTGTGAGAAACTCTTTTTTCAGTATTTCATGATTGCAACTTGCTGAAAAGTGTCATCAATGTTCCTTTCATCCTGACTTTAAGCAGTACAGCAAAATGGTATTTAGAGAGTGACTCAAACATGACTTAGACCTTGTTTTTGAAAAACTGTTTATTTCTGTATTACATGATTGCAACTTGCTGAAAAGTGTCAACAATGTTCCTTTCATCGAGTTTAAACAGTACAGCAAAATGGAACCTACAGAGTGCATCAAACATGATTTAGACCTTCTTTGTGAAAAATTGTTTTTTCTGTATTTCATGATTGCAACTTGCTGAAAAGTGTCAACAATGTTCCTTTCATCGAGCTTAAACAGTAGAGCAAAATGGTACTTACAGAGTGACTCAAACATGACTGAGACCTTGTTTTTGAAAAACTGTTTATTTCTGTATTACATGATTGCAACTTGCTGAAAAGTGTCAACAATGTTCCTTTCATCGAGCTTAAACAGTACAGCAAAATGGTACTTACAGAGTGACTCAAACATGACTGAGACCTTGTTTTTGAAAAACTGTTTATTTCTGTATTACAACTTGCTGAAAAGTGTCAACAGTGTTTCTATCATCCTGATTAAGCAGTACAGCAAAATTGTACTTCCATGATTTTGACCTTGTTTGTGAAAAACTGTTTATTTCTGTATTACATGATTGCAACTTGCTGAAAAGTGTCAACAATGTTCCTTTCATCGAGTTTAAACAGTACAGCAAAAATGGTACTTACAGAGTGCATCAAACATGATTTAGACCTTGTTTGTGAAAAATTGTTTTTTTCTGTATTTCATGACTGCAACTTGCTGAAAAGTGTCAACAATGTTCCTTTCATCGAGCTTAAACAGTACAGCAAAATGGTACTTACAGTGACTCAAACATGACTTAGACCTTGTTTTTGAAAAACTGTTTATTTCTGTTTTACATGATTGCAACTTGCTGAAAAGTGTCAACAATTTTCCTTTCATCGAGTTTAAACAGTACAGCAAAAATAGTACTTACAGAGTGCATCAAACATTATTTAGACCTTGTTTGTGAGAAACTCTTTTTTTCTGTATTTCATGATTGCAACTTGCTGAAAAGTGTCAAGAGTGTTTCTATCATCCTGATTAAGCAGTACAGCAAAATTGTACTTCCATGATTTTGACCTTGTTTGTGAAAAACTGTTTATTTCTGTATTACATGATTGCAACTTGCTGAAAAGTGTCAACAATGTTCCTTTCATCGAGTTTAAACAGTACAGCAAAAATGGTACTTACAGAGTGCATCAAACATGATTTAGACCTTGTTTGTGAAAAATTGTTTTTTTCTGTATTTCATGATTGCAACTTGCTGAAAAGTGTCAACAATGTTCCTTTCATCGAGCCTAAACAGTACAGCAAAATGGTACTTACAGTGACTCAACATGACTTAGACCTTGTTTTTGAAAAACTGTTTATTTTGTATTACATGATTGCAACTTGCTGAAAAGTGTCAACAATGTTTCTTTCATCGAGCTTAAACAGTACAGCAAAAATGGTACTTACAGAGTGACTCAAACATGACTTAGACCTTGTTTTTTGAAAAACTGTTCATTTCTGTATTACATGATTGCAACTTGCTGAAAAGTGTCAACAGTGTTCCTTTCATCGAGTTTAACAGTACAGCAAAAATTGAACTTACAGAGTGCATCAAACATGATTTAGACCTTGTTTGTGAGAACTATTTATTTCTTATACATGATTGCAACTGGTCAACAATTTTCCTTTCATCGAGTTTAAACAGTACAGCAAAAATTGAACTTACAGAGTGCATCAAACATGATTTAGACCTTGTTTGTGAGAATCTCTTTATTTCTGTATTTCATGATTGCAACTTGCTGAAAAGTGTCAACAATGTTCCTTTCATCGAGCTTAAACATTACAGCAAAATGGTACTTACAGAGTGACTCAAACATGACTGAGACCTTGTTTTTGAAAAACTGTTTATTTCTGTATTACATGATTGCAACTTGCTGAAAAGTGTCAACAATGTTCCTTTCATCGAGCTTAAACAGTACAGCAAAATGGTACTTACAGAGTGACTCAAACATGACTTAGACCTTGTTTTTGAAAAACTGTTCATTTCTGTATTACATGATTGCAACTTGCTGAAAAGTGTCAACAGTGTTCCTTTCATCGAGTTTAACAGTACAGCAAAAATTGAACTTACAGAGTGCATCAAACATGATTTAGACCTTGTTTGTGAGAATCTCTTTATTTCTGTATTTCATGATTGCAACTTGCTGAAAAGTGTCAACAATGTTCCTTTCATCGAGCTTAAACAGTACAGCAAAATGGTACTTACAGAGTGACTCAAACATGACTGAGACCTTGTTTTTGAAAAACTGTTTATTTCTGTATTACATGATTGCAACTTGCTGAAAAGTGTCAACAATGTTCCTTTCATCGAGCTTAAACAGTACAGCAAAATGGTACTTACAGAGTGACTCAAACATGACTGAGACCTTGTTTTTGAAAAAACTGTTTATTTCTGTATTACACACTTGCTGAAAAGTGTCAACAGTGTTTCTATCATCCTGATTAAGCAGTACAGCAAAATTGTACTTCCATGATTTTGACCTTGTTTGTGAAAAAATGTTTATGTCTGTATTACATGATTGCAACTTGCTGAAAAGTGTCAACAATGTTCCTTTCATCGAGTTTAAACAGTACAGCAAAATGGTACTTACAGAGTGCGTCAAACATGATTTAGACCTTGTTTGTGAAAAATTGTTTTTTCTGTATTA
>NW_025549916.1:0-10000 GCF_905237065.1 Salmo salar | reverse complement strand
CAGTGTACTAGAGCAGCAGCCCTGTATAGCTGACCGGGATTTGAACCCGCGTTCACAACAATACATCTCCTTATGAAGGAGCAGTGCCGTCTTATCCACTAGGTTCTACCATATCTAGCTTTGCTTGGCCAGTGACAGCAGCACTTCAGAGGACGTATCGTCCTAAACACAGGTACTGCTGTGTTGGTTGGACTGATCTCAGAACCCTGAACCAGATCTAACGTATGATGGCTAGCTAACAGTTCTGAGTTGGCCCACAAACAGTTAGCTAGGTAGTTCTACACATCAGTTACACCTCCACTACTATACAGTCCAAGGGTAATGTAGTGTAGAGTTGGCCCACAAAACAGTTAGCTAGGTAGTTCTACACATCAGTTACACCTCCACTACTATACAGTCCAAGGGTAATGTAGTGTAGAGTTGGCCCACAAACAGTTAGCTAGTTCTACACATCAGTTACACCCCCACTACTATACAGTCCAAGGGTAATGTAGTGTAGAGTTGGCCCACAAACAGTTAGCTAGCTAGTTCTACACATCAGTTACACCCCCACTACTATACAGTCCAAGGGTAATGTAGTGTAGAGTTGGCCCATAGGGACAGGGACAACACTACACCCTCCAGCCCTTTACTAATGTGCATCCCAAATGGCACTCTATTTTCTACATCGTGCACTACTTTTGACTAGAGCCCATAGCATTATATATATATACAGTATCTCACAAAAGTGAGTACACCCCTCACATTTTTTGTAAATATTTGAGTATATCTTTCATGTGACAACACTGAAGAAATGACACTTTGCTACAATGTAAAGTAGTGAGTGTACAGCTTGTATAACAGTGTAAATTTGCTGTCCCTCTCAAAATAACTCAACACACAGCCATTAATGTCTAAACCGCGGGCAACAAAAGTGAGAACACCCCTAAGTGAAAATGTCCAAATTAGGCCCAATTAGCCATTTTCCCTCCCCGGTGTCATGTGACTCGTTAGTGTTACAAGGTCTCAGGTGTGAATGGGGAGCAGGTGTGTTAAATTTGGTGTCATCGCTCTCACACTCCCTCATACTGACTGGTCACTGGAAGTTCAACATGGCACCTCATGGCAAAGAACTCTCTGAGGATCTGAAAAAAAGTAATTGTTGATCTACATAAAGATGGCCTGGGCTATAAGAAGATTGCCAAGACCCTGAAACGGAGCTGCAGCACGTATGGCCAAGACCATACAGCGGTTTAACAGGACAGGTTCCACTCAGAACAGGCCTCGTCATGGTCGACCGAAGAAGTTGAGTGCACGTGCTCATGAGTGCTGCCAGCATTGCTGCAGAGGTTGAAGGGGTGGGTGATGTCAGCCTGTCAGTGCTCAGACCATACGCCGCACACTGCATCAAATTGGTCTGCATGGCTGTCGTCCCACAAGGAAGCCTCTTCTAAAGATGATGCACAAGAAAGCCCGCAAACAGTTTGCTGAAGACAAGCAGACTAAGGACATGGATTACTGGAACCATGTCCTGTGGTCTGATGAGCCCAAGATAAACATATTTGGTTCAGGATATGGGGAATATCTAGGGATTGTCACGCCCTGACCTGAGAGAGCCGTTTTATGTCTCTATTTAGGTTTGGTCAGGGTGTGATTTGGGTGAGCATTCTATGTCTGTGGTTCTATGTTGGGGATTGCTTTGTTTCGGCCGGTATGGCTCCCAATCAGGAACAGCTGTACATCGTTGTTGCTGATTGGGAGTCATACTTAGGCAGCATGTTTTTCCTTTGGGTTTTGTGGGTAGATGTTTTCTGTTTAGTGTGTTAGGATACCTGACAGGACTGTTTGGCTGTCGTCTGTGTTTCTTTGTGAAGTGCCTTTTTCATCTAAAATAAAAGATGAACAAATTCCACGCTGCACCTTGGTCTACTACTTCAGACAGCCGTTACAGGGATGTGGGGAATAACTAGGGATATGGGGAATAACTAGGGATATGGGGAATAACTAGGGATATGGGGAATAACTAGGGATGTGGGAATAACTAGGGATGTGGGGAATAACTAGGGATGTGGGGAATAACTAGGGATGTGGGGAATAACTAGGGATGTGGGGAATAACTAGGGATGTGGGGAATAACTAGGGATATGGGGGAAATAACTAGGGATGTGGGGAATAACTAGGGATGTGGGGAATAACTAGGGATATGGGGGAATAACTAGGGATATGGGGAATAACTAGGGATATGGGGAATATCTAGGGATATTGGGGAATAACTAGGGATGTAGTGTTACTGTGTGGATGGCTGGGTATCTACAGTATCTACAGTGTTACTGTGTGGATGGCTGGGTATCTACAGTATCTACAGTGTTACTGTGAGGATGGCTGGGTATCTACAGTGTTACTGTGTGGATGGCTGGGTATCTACAGTGTTACTGTGAGGATGGCTGGGTATCTACAGTGTTACTGTGTGGATGGCTGGATTCACAGTATCTACAGTGTTACTGTGAGGATGGCTGGGTATCTACTGTGTGTCTACAGTGTTACTGTGTGGATGGCTGGGTATCTACAGTGTTACTGTGAGGATGGCTGGGTATCTACAGTGTTACTGTATGGATGGCTGGGTATCTACAGTATCTACAGTGTTACTGTGTGGATGGCTGGGTATCTACAGTGTTACTGAGTGGATGGCTGGGTATCTACAGTGTTACTGTGTGGATGGCTGGGTATCTACAGTGTTACTGTGTGGATGGCTGGGTATCAGTATCTGGTCTACAGTGTTACTGTGAGGATGGCTGGGTATCTACAGTGTGAAATATCTACAGTGTTACTGTGTGGATGGCTGGGTATCTACAGTGTCTACAGTGTTACTGTGAGGATGGCTGGGTATCTACAGTATCTACAGTGTTACTGTGAGGATGGCTGGGTATCTACAGTGTCTACAGTGTTACTGTGAGGATGGCTGGGTATCTACAGTGTTACTGTGAGGATGGCTGGGTATCTACAGTATCTACAGTGTTACTGTGAGGATGGCTGGGTATCTACAGTGTTACTGTGTGGATGGCTGGGTATCTACAGTGTTACTGTATGGATGGCTGGGTATCTACAGTATCTACAGTGTTACTGTGTGGATGGCTGGGTATCTACAGTATCTACAGTGTTACTGTGTGGATGGCTGGGTATCTACAGTGTTACTGTGTGGATGGCTGGGTATCTACAGTGTTACTGTGTGGATGGCTGGGTATCTACAGTATCTACAGTGTTACTGTGAGGATGGCTGGGTATCTACAGTGTTACTGTGTGGATGGCTGGGTATCTACAGTGTTACTGTGTGGATGGCTGGGTATCTACAGTGTTACTGTGTGGATGGCTGGGTATCTACAGTGTTACTGTGTGGATGGCTGGGTATCTACAGTGTTACTGTGAGGATGGCTGGGTATCTACAGTATCTACAGTGTTACTGTGAGGATGGCTGGGTATCTACAGTGTTACTGTGTGGATGGCTGGGTATCTACAGTGTTACTGTGTGGATGGCTGGGTATCTACAGTGTTACTGTGTGGATGGCTGGGTATCTACAGTGTTACTGTGTGGATGGCTGGGTATCTACAGTGTTACTGTGTGGATGGCTGGGTATCTACAGTATCTACAGTGTTACTGTGTGGATGGCTGTGTATCTACAGTGTTACTGTGAGGATGGCTGGGTATCTACAGTGTTACTGTGTAGATGGCTGGGTATCTACAGTGTTACTGTGTGGATGGCTGGGTATCTACAGTATCTACAGTGTTACTGTGTGGATGGCTGGCTATCTACAGTGTTACTGTATGGATGGCTGGGTATCTACAGTATCTACAGTGTTACTGTGAGGATGGCTGGGTATCTACAGTATCTACAGTGTTACTGTGAGGATGGCTGGGTATCTACAGTGTTACTGTATGGATGGCTGGGTATCTACAGTATCTACAGTGTTACTGTGAGGATGGCTGGGTATCTACAGTGTTACTGTGTGGATGGCTGGGTATCTACAGTGTTACTGTGTGGATGGCTGGGTATCTACAGTGTTACTGTGAGGATGGCTGGGTATCTACAGTATCTACAGTGTTACTGTGAGGATGGCTGGGTATCTACAGTATCTACAGTGTTACTGTGAGGATGGCTGGTATCTACAGTATCTACAGTGTTACTGTGAGGATGGCTGGGTATCTACAGTGTTACTGTGTGGATGGCTGGGTATCTACAGTGTTACTGTGTGGATGGCTGGGTATCTACAGTATCTACAGTGTTACTGTGTGGATGGCTGGGTATCTACAGTATCTACAGTGTTACTGTGTGGATGGCTGGGTATCTACAGTGTTACTGAGAGGATGGCTGGGTATCTACAGTGTTACTGTGTGGATGGCTGGGTATTTACAGTGTTGAGTGCTGGGTATCTACAGTGTTACTGTGAGGATGGCTGGGTATCTACAGTGTTACTGTGAGGATGGCTGGGTATCTACAGTGTTACTGTGTGGATGGCTGGGTATCTACAGTGTCTACAGTGTTACTGTGAGGATGGCTGGGTATCTACAGTATCTACAGTGTTACTGTGAGGATGGCTGGGTATCTACAGTGTCTACAGTGTTACTGTGAGGATGGCTGGGTATCTACAGTGTTACTGTGAGGATGGCTGGGTATCTACAGTATCTACAGTGTTACTGTGAGGATGGCTGGGTATCTACAGTGTTACTGTGTGGATGGCTGGGGTATCTACAGTGTTACTGTATGGATGGCTGGGTATCTACAGTACGGTTACTGTGTGGATGGCTGGGTATCTACAGTATCTACAGTGTTCACTGTGTGGATGGCTGGGTATCTACAGTGTTACTGTGTGGATGGCTGGGTATCTACAGTGTTACTGTGTGGATGGCTGGGTATCTACAGTATCTACAGTGTTACTGTGAGGATGGCTGGGTATCTACAGTGTTACTGTGTGGATGGCTGGGTATCTACAGTGTTACTGTGTGGATGGCTGGGTATCTACAGTGTTACTGTGTGGATGGCTGGGTATCTACGGTGTTACTGTGTGGATGGCTGGGTATCTACAGTGTTACCGTGAGGATGGCTGGGTATCTACAGTATCTACAGTGTTACTGTGAGGATGGCTGGTATCTACAGTTTTCTACAGTGTTACTGTGTGGATGGCTGGGTATCTACAGTGTTACTGTGTGGATGGCTGGTATCTACAGTATCTACAGTGTTACTGTGTGGATGGCTGTGTATCTACAGTGTACGTGGCTGGGTATCTACAGTGTTACTGTGTGGATGCTGGTTCCGTATCTACAGTGTTACGTGTGGATGCCTGCATCTACAGTGTTACTGTATGGATGGCTGGGTATCTACAGTATCTACAGTGTTACTGTGAGGATGGCTGGGTATCTACAGTATCTACAGTGTTACTGTGAGGATGGCTGGGCATCTACAGTGTTACTGTGGATGGCTGGGTATCTACAGTATCTACAGTGTTACTGTGAGGATGGCTGGGTATCTACAGTGTTACTGTGTGGATGGCTGGGTATCTACAGTGTTACTGTGTGGATGGCTGGGTATCTACAGTGTTACTGTAGGATGGCTGGGTATCTACAGTATCTACAGTGTTACTGTGAGGATGGCTGGGTATCTACAGTATCTACAGTGTTACTGTGAGGATGGCTGGTATCTACAGTATCTACAGTGTTACTGTGAGGATGGCTGGTATCTACAGTATCTACAGTGTTACTTGTATGGATGGCTGATCTACAGTATCTACAGTGTTACAGTGTGGATGGCTGGGTATCTACAGTATCTACAGTGTTACTGTGTGGATGGCTGGGTATCTAAGTGTTACTGTGTGGATGGCTGGGTATCTACAGTGTTACTGTGAGGATGGCTGGTATCTACAGTATCTACAGTGTTACTGTGAGGATGGCTGGTATCTACAGTATCTACAGTGTTACTGTGAGGATGGCTGGTATCTACAGTATCTACAGTGTTACTGTGAGGATGGCTGGTATCTACAGTATCTACAGTGTTACTGTATGGATGGCTGGGTATCTACAGTGTTACTGTATGGATGGCTGGGTATCTACAGTGTTACTGTATGGATGGCTGGGTATCTACAGTGTTACTGTATGGATGGCTGGGTATCTACAGTGTTACTGTATGGATGGCTGGGTATCTACAGTATCTACAGTTTTACTGTATGGATGGCTGGGTATCTACAGTGTAACTTTATGGATGGCTGGGTATCTACAGTATCTACAGTGTTACTGTGAGGATGGCTGGGTATCTACAGTGTTACTGTAGCTCAGTTGGTAGAGCATGGTGTTTGCAACGCCAGGGTTGTGGGTTCGATTCCACGGGGGCCAGCACAGAAAAAAAATATATATATGTATGAAATGAAAATTAAATGTATGCATTCACTACTGTAAGTCGCTCTGGATAAGAGCGTCTGCTAAATGACTAAAATGTAAATGTTACTGTGTGGATGGCTGGGTATCTACAGTGTTACTGTGTGGATGGCTGGTATCTACAGTATCTACAGTGTTACTGTGTGGATGGTTGTACAGTGTTTCACAACAACAGATGTTTCAGGGTGGAAGGACTTATAGTTATAAGGGAAAACAGTCACTCCCTGCGCCAACGCACGTGCGCGCACACACGCTCCCTGCACCAGCTGAAATGCACTGTACCACAACACACTGTCCAGAGACTTCTGTCTAACCCTGTTGGTTATCAGCTAACATATTGGATGTAATGCCCACCCTGTTGGTTATCAGCTAACATATTGGATGTAATGCTACCCTGTTGGTTATCAGCTAACATATTGGATGTAATGCCGACCCTGTTGGTTATCAGCTAACATATTGGATGTAATGCCCACCCTGTTGGTTATCAGCTAACATATTGGATGTAATGCTACCCTGTTGGTTATCAGCTAACATATTGGATTTACTGTTGGTTATCAGCTAACATATTGGATGTAATGCTACCTTGTTGGTTATCAGCTAACATATTGGATGTAATGCCACCCTGTTGGTTATCAGCTAACATATTGGATGTAATGCTACCCTGTTGGTTATCAGCTAACATATTGGATGTAATGTTACCCTGTTGGTTATCAGCTAACATATTGGATGTAATGCTACCCTGTTGGTTATCAGCTAACATATTGGATGTAATGCTACCCTGTTGGTTATCAGCTAACATATTGGATGTAATGCTACCCTGTTGGTTATCAGCTAACATATTGGATGTAATGTTCACCCTGTTGGTTATCAGCTAACATATTGGATGTAATGCTACCCTGTTGGTTATCAGCTAGCATATTGGATTTACTGTTGGTTATCAGCTAACATATTGGATGTAATGCTACCCTGTTGTTTATCAGCTAACATATTGGATGTAATGCTACCCTGTTGGTTATCAGCTAACATATTGGATGTAATGCTACCCTGTTGGTTATCAGCTAACATATCGGATGTAATGCTACCCTGTTGGTTATCAGCTAGCATATTGGATGTGTTAGCCGTTTGGTTGTCTCAGTGGTGAATGTTGTGTGTGGACAACCCTCTTTACTAAGAGAAGAAGGAAACATCGCAAACATCCTGAATCATTCACATCTCTCCATCTACTGACTTAGCTGAACACACTCCATGTTGTTACTGTTCTCACTGTGAGCAAGCTGCGCCAACACTAACGGGTTTAGTCCTGGTAGTCTTCTATCTGAGCCACGACCCCTGTTTAGAAAGAGTTTAAACTATGAGACCTCTGAACTGACACTGTCAGATATTCAGTCTTTGGCGCCTGGGGAACAGTGGGTTAACTACCTTGTTCAGGGGCAGAACAACAGATTTTTACCTTGTCAGCTCGGGAATCGAGCCAGCAACCTTTCGCTTACTGGCCGAACGCCTAACCACTAGGCTACCTGCCACCCCATATAATAATCGCAGTAAGAACCATGACTCAGCACCTCCACCAGGTCTCAGTATAATAATCACAGTAAGAACCATGACTCAGCACCTCCACCAGGTCTCAGTATAATAATCACAGTAAGAACCATGACTCAGCACCTCCACCAGGTCTCAGTATTTAATAATCACAGTAAGAACCATGACTCAGCACCTCCACCAGGTCTCAGTATAATAATCACAGTAAGAACCATGACTCAGCACCTCCACCAGGTCTCAGTATAATAATCACAGTAAGAACCATGACTCAGCACCTCCACCAGGTCTCAGTATAATAATCACAGTAAGAACCGTGACTCAGCACCTCCACCAGGTCTCAGTATAATAATCACAGTAAGAACCGTGACTCGGCACCTCCACCAGGTCTCAGTATAATAATCACAGTAAGAACCATGACTCGGCACCTCCACCAGGTCTCAGTATAATAATCACAGTAAGAACCATGACTCAGCACCTCCACCAGGTCTCAGTATAATAATCACAGTAAGAACCATGACTCAGCACCTCCACCAGGTCTCAGTATAATAATCACAGTAAGAACAATGGCCACCGTCAGCTCAGCAGTGATCAAACAGCCCTCCTAACCGAGAGAAGACCAACCCCTAAAAGTGACATAACCTCTGATCGTTTAACCAATCATCCGATTCAGCTGACCTCCTGGCCTACTGGGGTCTAGCAAGACCAGGATAACCTAAGATCATTATAGGAGAGACTTTATTCTCTCTCTATTTTAAAGATATCAGTATGATTTGGTTTAGTCATGCATAACGTTCATGTTACTATGAGCAATCATATACCAGTAATGACCTTTACCTATATGTTGGGTAATGGGAGTCATATAGAGGAACCAAGGCGCAGTGTGTTCAGTGCTCATCGTTATATATTTTAATGGAAACGCAACACTAGACAAATAAACAAAATACACCCAACGTTCCGTCAGGTTATACAAACTAAACAACCTACCCACGAAAACAGGGGAAAAAAGTCTAATTGCTTCCAATCAACAACATAACTCCTCTATTCACCACCCCGCCAAAACAAATCAACATAGAATGCCTACCCACTATCACTACTCTAAACGAATTTATATTCTCATACATATTATATTATATCAGTTGTATTTACTGTTTCAACCTGAGTATAATTTCCCCATCATGCAAGCAATGTTTACCTTGATAACTTTCAACTATATATACCTTCACATGCAACTTTGGTTTTGGAATGACACCTTTTTTATTTTATTTTTTTTGTTGTTGTTGTCAAAAACCCTCCAAACAGCCTGCCCTGACCACTCTGGGCGTCTGCATGTCTAAAACACCGTTCCTCTGTTTTATATCACATTCCCAACTGGAGGGCATACAAAAATCAATTTCAAATGTGGGGACATCCCTCGTCCCCAATAAAGTTGCTCCTGACAGTCATAATAATTTCTTTAATATAATGTTTGTCAAACCCTTTAAGTAAACTGTTTAAGATAAGTCTTCAGCACTTTCCTACCTAAGACTTCCTGCCGCACCCCCGCACACACACACACACACCCTACACTCCCCCACACATCTTCACATTACTCCCGCCCCACAGACCGACAATTGGCCATACATACTATCCACAAAGCACTTACACCACAAGTCACCTTCAAGCACCCTCACAATCCCGACGGAAAACGAGGGGGGGGGGGGGGGGGGGGGGGGGGGGGGGGGGGGGGGAGGGGGGGGGGAGAGGGAGGAGAGGAGAGGGGATGGGGAGTGGGGGGGAGGGGAGAGGCCTGAGAGTGCTGAATTTGTCAGAGGGAGATGCTGGAGGGGGGAGTGAAGGGGGGGGTGGTGAGAGAGAAACAGAGAGAGAACGAGGGCAGTGTCCATTACTCCACATAATAACAAAGCCTGTAGTGTGGTCAGAGTCACTAAACTAACCCACACCCACACACACACACACACACACACACACACACACACACACACACACACACACACACACACACACACACACACACACACACACACACACACACACTCACACACACACTCACACACACACACA
>NW_025549915.1:15000-18760 GCF_905237065.1 Salmo salar | reverse complement strand
GCTGGTATCTGCAGCACATGTGAGGATGGCTGGTTATCTACAGTATCTACAGGCCGTGAGGATGGTCAATCAGTGTTACCGTGATAGTCATCCATGTTATCGTGATTACTGTATCTACAGCATCTACAGTGTTACTGTGTGGATGGCTGGGTATCTGCAACTCTACAGCACAATGTGGATATTTGGGTATCTACAGTGTTACCGAGAGGATGGCTGGGTATCCACAGTGTTACTGTGTGGATGGCTGGGCATTTACAGGAAACAAAAATTGTGTGGATTATTGGGTATCTACAGTGTTACTGTAGGGATGGTTGGGTATCGTTATAACAATGTGAGGATATTTGGTATCTGCTATGTTACTGTGTGGATGGCTGGTTATCTACAGTGCTCATGCTACTTGCTGTGAGGATTACTGGCATTCACAGTATCTGGGTGTTACTGTGAGGATGGTTTGGCATCTTACAGGTTTCAACAGTGTCACTTTGGGTATGGCTGGGTATCTACAGTGTTACCGTGAGGATGGCTGGGCATCTACAGTATCTACAGTGTTACTGTGAGGATGGCTGTATCTACAGTGCTACTGTGTGGATGGCTGTGCATTCACAGTGTTACTGTGAGGATGGCTGGCTATCCACAGTGCTACTGTGTAGATGGCTGGCACCACAGTGTTACTCGTGTGGATTATTGGTATCTATGGTATCTAGCAGTGTTAATGTGATTATTTACATTCACAGTGCCAATGCTGTATGGATGGCTGGGTATCTGGCAGCATCTACAGTGTTACCGTATGGATGGCTGGGTATCCACAGCATCTACAGTGTTACTGTGAGGATGTGGGTAGACTCTGTTACCCGTATGGATGGCTGGGTATCTACAGCATCCCACAGTGTTACTGTGTGGATGATGAACATCTAAGTGTTACCGTGTGGATGGCTGGGTATCTGAGTGTTGGCTGTGTGGATGGTTGTATACAGTGTTACCGTGGAGGATGGCTGGTTATCCACAGCACCCGCAGTGTTACCGTGAGGATGGCTGGCTATCTACATAACATCTACAGTGTTACCCGTGAGGATGGCTGGTATCTACAGTATCTGCTATGTTACTGTGTGAGGATGGCTGGTACCACAGCATCTACAAGTGTTACCGTATGGATGGCTGGGTATCTACAGCATCTAGCAGTGTTACAGTGTGGATGGCTGGCTATCTACAGTATCTACAGTGTTACTGTGTGGATGGCTGGGTATCCTACAGTGTTACTGTAGGTGGATGGCTGTATCTACAGTGTTACGTGGATGGCTGGGCATCTACAGTGTTACTGTGAGGATGGCTGGGTATCTAGTATCTACAGTGTTACTGTGAGGATGGCTGGTATCTACAGTATCTACAGTGTTACTGTGTAAGATGGCTGGCTATCTACAGTATCTACAGTGTTACTGTGAGGATGGCTGGTATCTACAGTATCTACAGTGTTACTGTATGGATGGCTGGGTATCTACAGTGTTACTGTATGGATGGCTGGTATCCACAGTGTTACTGTATGGATGGCTGGGTATCGTAAGTATCTACAGTGTTACTGTATGGATGGCTGGGTATCTACAGTGTCAACTGTAGATGGCTGGGTATCTACAGTATCTACAGTTGGTTTCACTGTATGGATGGCTGGGTATCTACAGCGTATCTACAGTGTTACTGTGATGGATGGCTGGGTATGTACAGACATGTTACTGTGAGGATGGCTGGGTATCTACAGTGTTACTGTAGCTCAGTTGGTAGAGCATGGTGTTGCAACGCCAGGGTTGTGGGTTCGATTCCCACGGGGGCCAGCACCAGAAAAAATATATATATGTATGAAATGAAAATTAAATGTATGCATTCACTAGCTGTAAGTCGCTCTGGACTAAGAGCCGTCCGTACAATGACTAAATGTAAATGTTACTGTGTGGATGGCTGCGTTATCTACAGTGTTACTGTGTGGATGGCTGGGTATCTACAGTATCTACAGTGTTACTGTGTGGATGGTTGTACAGTGTTTCACAAACAACAGATGTTTCGGGGGTGGAAGGACTTATAGTTATAAGGGAAAACAGTCACTCCCTGCGCCAACGCACGTGCGCTGCACACACGCCTCCCTGCACAGCTGAAATGCACTGTACCACAAACACACTGTCCAGAGACTTCTGTCTAACCCTGTTGGTTATCAGCTAACATATTGGATGTAATGCCGACCCTGTTGGTTATCAGCTAAACATATTGGATTTACTGTTGGTTTTATCAGCTAACATATTGGATGTAATGCCCACCCTGTTGGTTATCAGCTAACATATTGGATTTACTGTTGTGTTATCAGCTAACATATTGGATGTAATGCCCACCCTGTTGGTTATCAGCCAACATATTGGATGTAATCCTACCCCTGTTGGTTTATCAGCTAACATACTTGGATGTAATGCTACCCTGTTGGTTATCAGCTAACATATTGGATGTAATGCCCACCCTGTTGGTTTATCCGCTAACATATTGGATGTAATGCCCACCCTGTTGGTTATCAGCTAACATATTGGATTTACTGTTGGTTATCAGCTAACATATTGGATGTAATCCTACCCTGTTGGTTATCAGCTAACATATTGGATGTAATGCTACCCTGTTGGTTACCAGCTAACATATTGGATGTAATGCTACCCTGTTGGTTATCAGCTAACATATTGGATGTAATGCCCACCCTGTTGGTTATCAGCTAACATATTGGATGTAATGCCACCCTGTTGGTTATCAGCTAACATATCGGATGTAATGCTACCCTGTTGGTTATCAGCTAACATATTGGATGTAATGCCACCCTGTTGGTTATCAGCTAACATATCGGATGTAATGCTACCCTGTTGGTTATCAGCTAGCATATTGGATGTGTTAGCCGTTTGGTTATCTCAGTGGTGAATGTTGTGTGTGGACAACCCTCTTTACTAAGAGAAGAAGGAAACATCACAAACATCCTGAATCATTCACATCTCTCCATCTACTGACTTAGCTGAACACACTCCATGTTGTTACTGTTCTCACTGTGAGCAAGCTGCTAGCCAACACTAACGGGTTTAGTCCTGGTAGTGCTTCTATCTGAGCCACAGACCCCTGTTTAGAAAGAGTTTAAACTATGAGACCTCTGAACTGACACTGTCAGATATTCAGTCTTTGGCGCCCTGGGGAACAGTGGGTTAACTACCTTGTTCAGGGGCAGAACAACAGATTTTTACCTTGTCAGCTCGGGGAATCGAGCCAGCAACCTTTCGCTTACTGGCCGAACGCTCTAACCACTAGGCTACCTGCCACCCCATATAATAATCGCAGTAAGAACCATGACTCAGCACCTCCACCAGGTCTCAGTATAATAATCACAGTAAGAACCATGACTCAGCACCTCCACCAGGTCTCAGTATAATAATCACAGTAAGAACCATGACTCAGCACCTCCATCAGGTCTCAGTATAATAATCACAGTAAGAACCATGACTCAGCACCTCCACCAGGTCTCAGTATAATAATCACAGTAAGAACCATGACTCAGCACCTCCACCAGGTCTCAGTATAATAATCACAGTAAGAACCATGACTCAGCACCACCACCAGGTCTCAGTATAATAATCACAGTAAGAACCATGACTCAGCACCTCCACCAGGTCTCAGTATAATAATCACAGTAAGAACCATGACTCAGCACCTCCACCAGGTCTCAGTATAATAATCACAGTAAGAACCGTGACTC
>NW_025549915.1:7500-10000 GCF_905237065.1 Salmo salar | reverse complement strand
TGTATATAGCCTCCACATTGACTCTGTACCGATACCCCCTGTATATAGCCTCCACATTGACTCTGTACCGGTACCCCCTGTATATAGCCTCCACATTGACTCTGTACCGATACCCCCTGTATATAGCCACCACATTGACTCTGTACCGATACCCCCTGTATAGAGCCTCCACATTGACTCTGTACCGGTACCCCCTGTATATAGCCTCCACATTGACTCTGTACCGATACCCCCTGTATAGAGCCTCCACATTGACTCTGTACCGGTACCCCCTGTATATAGCCACCACATTGACTCTGTACCGGTACCCCCTGTATAGAGCCTCCACATTGACTCTGTACCGGTACCCCCTGTATATAGCCTCCACATTGACTCTGTACCGTAACACCCTGTATATTGCCACCACATTGACTCTGTACCGGTACCCCCTGTATATAGTCTCGTTATTGTTATTTACATTTCCTGTGTTACCTTTTGATTGATTAGATTTTTTTAAACTTTATTTAGTAAATATTTTATTAACTCTATTTCTTGAACTGCATTGTTGGTTAAGGGCCTGTAAGTCAGCATTTCACTGTAAGGTCTACACCTGTTGTATTCAGCATTTCACTGTAAGGTTTACTACACCTGTTGTATTCAGCATTTCACTGTAAGGTCTACTACACCTGTTGTATTCAGCATTTCACTGTAAGGTCTACTACACCTGTTGTATTCAGCATTTCACTGTAAGGTCTACTACACCTGTTGTATTCAGCATTTCACTGTAAGGTCTACTACACCTGTTGTATTCAGCATTTCACTGTAAGGTCTACTACACCTGTTGTATTCAGCATTTCTCTGTAAGGTCTACTACACCTGTTGTCTTCAGCATTTCACTGTACGGTCTACTACACCTGTTGTATTCGGCGCATGTGTCAAATACAATTTGATTGTATTTGATTTGAGCCTCAGGTATCTGGGAGTTTAGATGTGTTGAGCCTGAGATATCTGGGAGTTTAGATGTGTTGAGTCTGAGGTATCTGGGAGTTTAGATGGGTTGAGCCTGAGATATCTGGGAGTTTAGATGTGTTGAGCCTGAGGTATCTGGGAGTTTAGATGGGTTGAGCCTGAGATATCTGGGAGTTTAGATGTGTTGAGTCTGAGGTATCTGGGAGTTTAGATGGGTTGAGTCTGAGGTATCTGGGAGTTTAGATGGGTTGTGTGTTGAGCTGGAGTTATCTCAAATCAAATCAATTTTGTTTTGTCACATACACATGGTTAGCAGATGTTAATGCAAGTGTAGCGAAATGCTTGTGCTTCTAGTTCCGACCGTGCAGTAATATCTAACGAGTAATATAACCCTAACAATTTCACAACAACTACCTTATACACACAAGTTTAAAGAAATGAATAAGAATATGTAAATATAAATATATGAATGAGTGATGGCCGAACGGCATAGGCAAGATGCAGTAGATGGTATAGAGTACAGTATATACATATGAAATGAGTAATGTAGGGTATGTAAACATTATATAAAGTGGCATTGTTTAAAGTGGCTAGTGATACATTTATGACAGCAATTTTTCCATTATTAAAGTGGCTAGAGATTTGAGTCAGTATGTTGGCAGCAGCCACTCAATGTTAGTGATGGCTGTTTAACAGTCTGACGGCCTTGAGATGGAAGCTTCCTCCCTCCCTCTCTCTTGGCCAACAGTGCATGCTGTTTGGCTGAATGTATCTCTGGTCATTCAGTCTACAGTCTTCCCCCTTTGGCCGACACCCCATCCAATGGTTGTGTGGTGAACCTCAGCTGTCATGGCTGACTAGTTAGAGATGAGGCTCAGTGTTTATAGGATTGACCTCTGACCACTCCGTTTAGGGTCATGTGACTGACGGAACCTGCTATTGGGCTGCGGCAGGACATAAACACAACTGGGGAAGAGCTTCTGGCCTGCCAGCGGAAGGTGTATGCCTGCTATTATATGTTGATGTTTTCTATTTGTTTAAACAGAGTACAGGATCTCAGAGATATTCGGCTGAGGAGAAAATAGTTTGTCTGAAAGCAAACTGGTCTGAGAAATGGAACTGTTCGTAGAATAACATCCATGCAGCACTGGTAACATACAGGGATTTAGCTTTCTCCCCAGTATTCTGTGTACTGGTAACATACAGGGATTTAGCTTTCGCCCCAGTATTCTGGTTACATACAGGGATTTAGCTTTCTCCCCAGTGTTCTGGTTACATACAGGGATTTAGCTTTTTCCCCAGTGTTCTGTGTACTGGTTACATACAGGGATTTAGCTTTCTCCCCAGTGTTCTGTGTACTGGTTACATACAGGGATTTAGCTTTCTCCCCAGTGTTCTGGTTACATACAGGGATTTAGCTTTCTCCCCAGTGTTCTGTGTACTGGTTACATACAGGGATTTAGCTTTCTCCCCAGTGTTCTGTGTACTGGTTACATACAGGGATTTAGCTTTCTCCCCAGTGTTCTGTGTACTGGTTACATACAGGGATTTA
>NW_025549915.1:0-5000 GCF_905237065.1 Salmo salar | reverse complement strand
TGCATCTTTCTTTCTGTTTTAAATGCATTCGGAAAGTTTTCAGACCCCTTGACTTTTTCCACATATTGTCACGCTACAGCCTTATTCTAAAATCTATACAATTATAATTTTTCCTCATTAATCTAGACAAAATACCCCATAATGACATCACAATACTCCATAATGACATCACAATACCCCCATAATGACATCACAATAGACCATAATGACAAAGTGAAAACAGAAAAACCTTATTTACATAAGTATTCAGACTCTTTGCTATGAGACTTGAAATTGAGCTCAGGTGCATCCTGTTTCCATTGATCATCCTTGAGATGTTTCTACAACTTGATTGGAGTCCACCTGTGGTAAATTCAATTGATTGGATATGATTTGGAAAGGCACACACCTGTCTATATAAGGTCCCACAGTTGACAGTGCATGTCAGAGCAAAAACCAAGCCATGAGGTTGAAGGAATTGTCCGTAGAGCTCCGAGACAGGATTGTGTCGAGGTACAGATCTGGGGAAGGGTACCAAAACATTTCTGCAGCATTGAAGGTCCCCAAGAACACCGTGCCTCCAGCGTTCTATAATGGAAGAAGTCTGGAACCACCAAGACTCTTCCTAGAGCTGACTGGCCACCCGGCCAAACTGACCAATCAGGGGGAGAAGGTCCTTGGTCAGGAGGTGACCAAGAACCTGATGGTCACTCTGACAGAACTCCAGAGTTTGGGAGACCCTTCCAGAAGGACAACCATCTCAGCAGCACTCCACCAATCAGGCCTTTATGGTAGAGTGGCCAGACAGAAGCCACTCCTCAGTAAAAGGCACATGACAGCCCGCTTGGAGTTTGCCAAAAGGCACCTAAAGGACTCTCAGACCATGAGAAACAAGATTCTCTGGTCTGATTAAACCAAGATTGAACTCTTTTGGCCTGAATGCCAAGCCTCACGTCTGGAGGAAACCTGGCACCATCCCTACGGTGAAGCATGGTGGTGGCAGCATCATGCTGTGGGAATGTTTTTCAGCAGCAGGGACTGGGAGACTAGTCAGGATCAAGGGAAAGTTGAACAGAGCAATGTACAGAGAGATCCTTGATGAAAACCTGCTCCAGAGAGCTCAGGACCTCAGACTGGGGCGAAGGTTCACCTTCCAACAGGACAACGACCCTAAGCACACAGCCAAGACAACGCAGGAGTGGCTTCAGGACAAGTCTCTGAATGTCCTTGAGTCGGCCAGCCAGAGCCTGGACTTGAACCCGATCGAACATCTCTGGAGAGACCTGAAAATAGCTGCGCAGCGACGCTCCCCATCCAACCTGACAGAGCTTGAGAGGATCTGCAGAGAAGAATGAGAGAAACTCCCCAAATACAAGTGTGCCAAGCTTGTAGCGTCATACCCAAGAAGACTTGAGGCTGTAATCGCTGCCAAAAAGGTGCTTCAACAAAGTACTGAGTAAAGGGTCTGAATACTTATGTAAATGTGATATTTCCGGGGGAGCGTCAGAATACTTTCCGAATGCAGTGTAGTTCGGCACCAACAGTCTTTTGTCTTTTTTTTCTGATTGTGTCCCTCTCTACCCAGAAAGCACAGTCCTCCTCTACTTTTCTCATTGCAGTAGCAGCTACATGATGTCTGACCTTCCCGCAGCCATGCCAGGAAAATGAAGATAAGTGTTGGAGAGGAAGTGATGGAGGAAATAGAGGGAGATTGTCAAAATGGCAATTCTTTGTGGTGGGATTCATGACAATAAGGACAGAGAGAGAGAGAGAGAGAGGTAAGAAAGGGAGGGAGAGGGTGGGCAAGACTGGGAGAGAGATAGAGAGGTAGATAGCTAGAGGCTAAAGAATGGGGGATGGAGAGAGACAGAGAGAGAGTGACAGAGAGAGAGAGAGGTGGTTGGTAATACGACTAGTCAACAACAGAGTGGTGCTACTTCTCCTGTCTGTGGAATAATAGCAGCAGCATGACGAGCCTGTTCATGACGGTACAGTCAGCAGTTTATAAAACAGCTGTGCTGCTCTGGGGTCTCACCACAACATGAGAGGGTGTGTTAGAGACTGGTAGAGACTATAGAAAGGATGTTATAGACTGGTAGAGACTATAGAAAGGGTGTGGTAGAGACTATAGAGAGGGTGTGTTAGAGACTGGTAGAGACTATAGAGAGGGTGTGTTAGAGAATGGTAGAGACTATAGAAAGGGTGTGGTAGAGACTATAGAGAGGGTGTGTTAGAGACTGGTAGAGACTATAGAGAGAGGTGTGTTAGAGACTATAGAGACTATAGAGAGGGTGTGTTAGAGACTGGTAGAGACTATAGAGAGGGTGTGTTAGAGACTGGTAGAGACTATAGAGAGGGTGTGTTAAAGACTGGTAGAGACTATAGAGAGGGTGTGTTAGAGACTATAGAGAGGGTGTGTTAAAGACTGGTAGAGACTATAGAGAGGGTGTGTTAAAGACTGGTAGAGACTATAGAGAGGGTGTGTTAGAGACTATAGAGAGGGTGTGTTAAAGACTGGTAGAGACTATAGGAGAGGGTGTGTTAAAGACTGGTAGAGACTATAGGGAGGGTGTGTTAGAGACTATAGAGACTATAGAGAGGGTGTGTTAGAGACTGATAGAGAGGGTGTGTTAGGAGACTGCTAGAGACTATAGAGAGGGGTGTGTTAGAGACTATAGAGAGGGTGTGGTAGAGACTGGTAGAGACTATAGAGAGGGTGTGTTAGAGACTGGTAGAGACTATAGAGAGGGTGTGTTAGAGACTGAAACAGACTATAGAGGGTGTGTTAGAGACCAAAAACAGACTATAGAGAGGGTGTGGTAGAGACTGGTAGAGACTATAGAGAGGGTGTGTTAGAGACTATAGAGACTATAGAGAGGGTGTGTTAGAGACTATAGAGACTATAGAGAGGGTGTGTTAGAGATTGATAGAGACTATAGAGAGGGTGTGTTAGAGACTATAGAGACTATAGAGAGGATGTGTTAGAGACTGATAGAGACTATAGAGAGGGTGTGTTAGAGAGACTATAGAGAGGGTGTGTTAGAGACTATAGAGATTATAGAGAGGGTGTGTTAGAGACTATAGAGAGGGTGTGTTAAAGACTGGTAGAGACTATAGAGAGGGTGTGTTAAAGACTGGGTAGAGACTATAGGGAGGGTGTGTTCGAGACTATAGAGACTATAGAGAGGGTGTGTTAGAGACTGATAGGAGGGAAGTGTGTTAGAGACTGGTAGAGACTATAGAGAGGGTGTGTTAGAGACTGAAACAGACTATAGAGAGGTGTAAGTTAGAGACTGGTAGAGACTATAGAGAGGGGTGTGGTAGAGACTGAAACAGACTATAGAGAGGGTGTGTTAGAGACTATAGAGACTATAGAGAGGGTGTGTTAGAGACTGATAGAGAGGGTGTGTTAGAGACTGGTAGAGACTATAGAGAGGGTGTGTTAGACTGAAACAGACTATAGAGAGGGTGTAAGTTAGAGACTTCGGGTAGAGACTATAGAGAGGGTGTGGTAGAGACTGGAAACAGACTATAGAAAGGGATTGATGTTAGAGACTAGAGAGGGTGTGTGTTAGAGACTGGTAGAGACTATAGAGAGGGTGTGTTAGAGACTGGTAGAGACTATAGAGAGGGTGTGTTAGAGACTGAAACAGACTCATAGAGAGGGTGTGTTAGAGACTGAAACAGACTATAGAGAGGGTGTGTTAGAGACTGGTAGAGACTATAGAGAGGGTGTGGTAGAGACTGAAACAGACTATAGAGAGGGTGTGGTAGAGACTGGGAAACAGACTATAGAGGGGTGTGGTAGGGAACTGGTAGAGACTATGAGAGAGGGTGTGTTAGTGACTGGTAGAGACAGCTATAGAGAGGGTGTGTTGGGGGCTGGTAAGAGACTATAGAGGGGGGTGTGTTTAGAGACTGATAGAGACTATAGGGGGGGTGTGTTAGAGACTGGTAGAGACTATAGGGTGTGTTAGAAGCTATAGAGACTATAGAGAGGGTGTGTTAGAGACTATAGAGAGGGTGTGTTAGAGACTATAGAGACTATAGAGGGGGTGTATTTAGAGACTATGGGGGGGTGTGTTAGAGACTGAAACAGACTATAGAGAGGGTGTGTGTGTTAGAGTATGTATTGCATTGGCTTGCACATTCCATTCCTGAGGGAGTTTCCTAAATACTACTGCAGAACAAAGCCACACACACACACACACTACACTACACACCCCACACACACTACACACACACACACACACACACACACACACACACACACACACACACACACACACACACACACACACACACACACACACACACACACACACACTGCCCCCCCACCACCACCACACACACACACTCTCCCTCCGCATTCCATATAAATGTTATTATTTTTGGCACAGAATATTCTGAAACTCAGCCAAAACAAGCTATAAATGCATCCAACAAGTTTGTAGTGTCACAAGCAGTGATGTAGCTTAGTAGATGTACGCTGTGAAAAAAAACCAAATACCTTTTACTATTTTACGAATAAGGCAGGCAGCCTCGGGATGAGGTGGTCGGGCCCAGTTACCCGACAATTACAGATTCGCATTCCCAAGCCAATTAGCTGAGAGATCTGCCCGATGCGCCCTTGAGCAAAGCAGTAGCCGTAGTTCCTTCTGTAAGTCACTCTGGGTAAGAGTACTGTTAAATCCGCACTACTGTAAGTCACTCTGATAGTACTGCTAAATAAGTCAAATGCCAATAAGTGAATTTGTCCAAATACATTTGGTTCCCTAAAAGGAGTGCTGTAATTTCTAAGCGGATGAAAAAAAGCCTCCAAATTAAAGCTGCCAGTCTGCACTTTTTAAACCTCATAGTCACTGAAACCTTTTAATTCAAGAAGTGTTGGATTGCAGAGCCAAAACAATAATGATATGTCACTGTTCCAATACTGCTGGTACCACTGACAAGGGACTGGTTAGAACCTCCCTGCCTGGTATACAACTAAACCACTGACAAGGGATGGTTAGAATTGCTGT
>NW_025549914.1:0-15586 GCF_905237065.1 Salmo salar | reverse complement strand
TTTTGGTGCACCGGACCATTCACAGCTGAGCTCACTCCAGTTTATGACTCAACGCTGATTGTTTTAATTAATAAAACATTTAGAGCCAATCTGTTACTTCCCTTTCATTCAATGCTGTGGTAACAATATAATAAACCCCACACAGTATCAAACTACACAGTTATTAAATATTTGCACGACTAAGGAAGTATAATAAACCAACACATATCTAAACTACAACTACAAATTGTCAAAGTGAGACTTAAATGCTATTTGAAGGCACTAAACAGACGTCTGGCCACCATGTACTGTCTGACCACTGCTTCGACTGATAGAAAACTGGCTGAGATGGCCCTAGTGGAGCCAACTGGTTGAGAGGGCCCTAGTGGAGCCAGCTGGCTGGAGAGGGACCTAGTGGTACAACTTCATCTCTCCCACAAATCTCTCCTGGTTCTCTCTCTCCTCCTGACATAGCATCAGACCTGTTGATCTTGACTCATAGACCTCTAGCTTCCACACCCCTCCCTTCTCTTACTCTAACAACACCAATATAATATATACTCTCATTCATTTGACTACAGATACAATCAATCATTGACACACTGAATATACAACAGTCAGATGCATGGGACACCATCACAACTTAACTTACATTAGTGCCTGTCCCCGATGGACAAGTTAGGCTACAGTAAAGTACATTTTACAGTTGATCACATCATTGTCCTGCTTTGAGGACACATTTTTACTGTCTGCTTCCAGTTGTATGTTATTTTAGCCTACCCCTGCAAATGATAACGCAACTGGCCAATATTAACAATATATTAACTGTCACAAGTGTATATTAATAATATAACAGCATCCTACCTGTGCTCTAAAACAGATCTATCGAAAATCACTGCAGGTATCATATCTGTCTTAAACTGGGGCTCTACTGAGGTATAATGTATACTGTCATGACTTCTATCCATTACTTCCTGACTTATATGATGTGACACACCCAAGCAGACAAGATCAGTGGTTAAACCCACCTAGCTACAGGAAACACTGACATTAGAAAACTCCACAAGAAAACTACTGGCAGTAGCAGCAAGTTTCACACATAGTGTCTCACAATATCCTCTAACTCTGTTGGAGTTCACCTCTTATAGAATATTGGCTTAATGTTCCAGAACCTAAATATGAACATTACCTTTTGAGCACAAAGAGTACTGATGTCTGTTGGAGCAGGAGAAGGTGGGATGTGGTGTAGAAGCTAGAGGTCTGTTACCCAAGTCAACTCCAACATTCCTGATGCTTTTATGCCAGGGTCATGTTGGGCGGGGCCGAGAGGGGTGAAAGGTTAGCCATGGTTTGGTGACATATCACTGGAGTAAGTTAGTGATGCAAATATATTCAGTGATTTAAAATGTCAGTCTCTCCCTCCCTCCTCCCCTGTCTCCTTCTACCAACCCAGTCTGTCAAAATAAGTACTATCTCTCTCTCTCATCTCTCTCTCCCCTCATCCCCGTCTCCATCTACCAACCCAGTCTCAGTAAAGAACTAAACTCAGAAAAAAAAAACGTCCTGTCACTGTCAACTCGCGCTTTATTTTTCAGCAAATGGGCCCAACACAACAAGATTCAACATCTGAGACATAAATTGAACAAGTTCCACAGACACTAACAGAAATTGAATAATGTGTCCCTGAACAAGGGGGGGGGGAGGGTCAAATTTTCAAAAGTAATAGTCAGTTATCTGGATTGTGGCCACGCTGCATTAAGTACTGCAGTGCATATCCTCCTCATAGACTGCACCATATTTGCCAGTTCGTGCTGTGAGATGTTACCCCTCTTCCAATCCAGCACCTGCAAGTTCCCAGACATTTCTGGGAGAATGGCACTAGCCCTCACCCTCTGATCCAACAGGCCCCAGACGTGCTCAATGGGATTGAGATCCGGGCTCTTCGCTGGCCATCTTAGAACACTGACATAACTGTCTTGCAGGATATCAGCACAGAACGAGCAGTATGGCTGGTGGCATTGTCATGCTGGAGGGTCATGTCAGGATGAGCCTGCAGGAAGGGTACCACATGAGGGAGGAGGATGTTTTCCCTAACGCACAGCGATTGAGATTGCCTGCAATGACAACAAGCTCAGTCCGATGATGCTGTGACACACCGCCCCAGACCATGACGGACCCTCCACCTCCAAATCGATCCCGCTCCAGAGTACAGGCCTCGTGTAACGATCATTCCCATACTCACCCCTGGTGAGACAAAACCGCAACTCATCAGTGAAGAGCACTTTTTGCCAGTCCTGTCTGGTCAAGCAACGGTGAGTTTGTGCCCATAGGCGACGTTGTTGCGTGATGTCTGGTAGTGACCTGTAAACAGGGCCTACAAGCCCTCAGTCCAGCCTCTCAGCCCATTGCGGACAAAGTCTGAGCACTGATGGAGGGATTGTGCATTCCTGTTGTAACTCCGGCAGTTGTTGTTTGCCATCCTGTACCTGTCCCCCAGGTGTGATGTTCGGATGTACAACGATCCTGTGTAGGTGTTGTTACACGAGTTCTACCACTCGTGGGACGATCAGCTGTCCGTCCTGTCCCCTGTCGCGCTGTCTTACGGCATCTCAGTCCCAAACGGACATTGCAATTTATTGCCCTGGCCACATCTGCAGTCCTCATGCCTCCTTGCAGCATGCCTAAGGCACGTTCTCAAAAAGATGAGCAGGGACCCTGGGCATCTTTCATTTGGTGTTTTTAAGAGTCAGTAGAAAGGCCTCTTTAGTGTGTCCTACATTTTCATAACTGTGACCTTAATTGCTTAGCGTCTGTAAGCTGTTAGTGTCTTAATGACCGATACACAGGTGCATGTTCATTAATTGTTTATGGTTCATTGAACAAGCATGGGAAACAGTGTTAAAACCCTTTACAATGAAGATCTGTTAAGTTATTTGGATTTTTATAAATTATCTTTGAAGACAGGGTCCTGAACAAGGGACATTTCTTTTGTTGCTGAGTTTCTCTTCTCATCTCTCTTCCTCCTCCCTTATCTCCTTCTCCCAACCCAGTATGTCAGTAAGTCCTCTCTCTCTCTCTCTCCCCCCTCCTGAGAAATACTGCTAGTCTATACGACTTCAATCTCATTACTTCCTTACTTCATGATGTGACACACTTTTAAGCAGACAAGATCAGTGGTTAAACCCACCTACCTACAGGAAACACTGACATTAGAAAACTCCACAGGAAACTGCTGGCAGAACAGCAAAGTTACACATAGTGTGTGCTATAATATCACCTCTAAGTTTCTGCTGCTTGAGTTCACCTCTTATAGAATATTCGCTTAATGTTCCAGCACCTAAATATAAACAGTACCAGCACCCAAAATGAGTACTGATGAGGTCTCATGTTAGAGCAGGAGAAGGGGGAATGTGGTGTAGAAGCTAGAGGTCTGTTACCCAAGTCAACAGGCCTGATTCTATATGTCAGGGTCAGGCTGGGCTGGGACAAGAGGGAAAAGGTTACTGGTTATGATGACATCACTGGTGAGAAGTCAGTGATACAAAGATGAAGAGGAGATGGGGAGAGGAGAAGAGAGGAGAGGGGAGAGGGGGAGAGGGGAGAGGAGGAGGATGGGAGAAGGGGAGAGGAGGTATTGTTTTTCTCCCACCGTTCCACTCAGAGGACTCTACCTTCTGTTATCAAGTGGGTTTTTCCACCATATTTAGTATACCAGTCATTTCAATGAAGGAAACAAGTGCACACTTTAGGAGAAAGGAGAGATAATTGGTGCAATGCTTCTTTCTAGTCTACAGTCCTGTGTCTGTGACACCAGATTACCACCTAGTGGTCATAAGAGGAACTGTCCTGTCAGTGTGTTTTTACTGCTGGCTCAAAACAACACATGACCTGCATACATGATATGATTCATGTGTGAGTACTAAAAGCATATGAATATAGTATATTATAGTATATTTATTATATATGTGGGTCTGATAAGTAAACACTTAATGTTTGCTGTTTTATCAGTAAGAAGAACATTGGTCATTATGTAACCAAACACATGTGAAACCTCATGATATGAGTGATAAGAAGTGTTTAAAAAGGTGAGTTCTGAACCCTGTAGACTACTGCACTACTTCTGAAGAAGACCAGAGTCATTTCAGAATGAAGACTGCTATAGTTCTGATGGTGTTGCTGTTCTGTCTGTCTGGGGCCTGGACTCAGGGAGAGAGTGGAGGGGTGACTAGTAGTTCTGTCTGTCTGTCTGTCTGTCTGTCTGTCTGTCTGTCTGTCTGTCTGTCTGTCTGTCTGTCTGTCTGTCTGTCTGTCTGTCTGTCTGTCTGTCTGTCTGTCTGTCTGTCTGTCTGTCTGTCTGTCTGTCTGTCTGTCTGTCTGTCTGTCTGTTCTGTCTGTCTGTAATGTGTTGATAGTAATATACTATGTTGTTAGGTATAGTATAGAGGGAGGTAAGTGGTTAGGCCACCTTAAAGGAGTTGGGGGAAGTTGCACCTAGATGCTGATCTTGGGTCAGTTTTGCTTTTCCTCAACAAGTGGTTAAGATAGGTTTGGGGTTGGGTCATGGCTAAAATGGATCCATCTTTTGTCAGATAAACATCATATTTCCCTTTTCATAGCAGGTTAGGAGAATTAGGTTAAGGTTAGGATTAGCTAAAATGCTAAAAATATCACCTTTTGATGTGAATTTGACAATAGCTGGATCCCTTCTTGCCATGACCTTGGGGTTGGGGAAGCTGATCCTGGTCTTTACTGAGGGAAAACCCTGAAGCTTAGGCCACAGTAAGACAGTCCATTTCCAGTACCCACATCCCACCCCTAGGGGGCAGTGCCTGGACTACCAGCATGGTTAATAGTTGTTAACATAGTGAAGTTTCCCCTATGAACTCTGGTAACCCTAACTCTAACCCTGCTAAATAGTCATAAGATTAATTAATATAACATTAATATAACATTAATTAATGTTTACCTGGACTATCTGCACTGACCCTACATACACTCACAATACTATATATACACACTCACTCATAATACTATATATTCACACTATATACACACTATATATACACAATACTATATATTCACACTACATACACACTATATATACAATACTATATATTCATCACACTATATTCTCACTATACATACAATACTATATATTCACACTATATACACACTCAATCACACACTACATTGACACACGAATCCCACACCAACACAACACATACACAGATATGCATACCGACACACACACAACACACACACACACACACACACACACACACACACACACACACACACACACACACACACACACACACACACACACACACACACACACACACACATACTTGACCCTCATCATCTGCTGCTCTGTTCTTTATTTGACTTGTATTTTATTTGTATCACTTGTTGTTTCATCTCTTTTCTACTATTTGATATTTTCACCAGTATGTGGTAACATTTCACAACTATTAGAACAAAACTCACAACAGATCATCAACAAGGCTGTTTTTTCTAAAATTTCAGCACATTTTCAATTGATTAAAGTTCAACACACCAAATCACACAGTAACTTTTCCACCAAACCTAATCAGTGATTCATTTAGAAATACATTTCATATAAAGTAATATCCTTTCACAATGCAATGCTCACAAGACTTTCATATGATTCTCTTCTCATTTGTTTAAATACATTTGACCATCACTTAATACAACTGACCTTACAGTTTTTCCTAATTGTTTACACACTAAAACTGTCCCATGAGGACCAATGACCCAAACCTGTAACTCATTTATCAGAACCAGACACCACATCTACAATACTACTGGAACATGAGGCCCAATGACCCAAACCTGTAACTCATTTATCAGAACCAGACACCACATCTACAATACTACTGGCCCATGAGGCCCAATGACCCAAACCTGTAACTCATTTATCAGAACCAGACACCACATCTACAATACTACTGGCCCATGAGGACCAATGACCCAAACCTGTAACTCATTTATCAGAACCAGACACCACATCTACAATACTACTGGAACATGAGGACCAATGACCCAAACCTGTAACTCATTTATCAGAACCAGACACCACATCTACAATACTACTGGCCCATGAGGCCCAATGACCCAAACCTGTAACTCATTTATCAGAACCAGACACCACATCTACAATACTACTGGAACATGAGGACCAATGACCCAAACCTGTAACTCATTTATCAGAACCAGACACCACATCTACAATACTACTGGAACATGAGGACCAATGACCCAAACCTGTAACTCATTTATCAGAACCAGACACCACATCTACAATACTACTGGAACATGAGGACCAATGACCCAAACCTGTAACTCATTTATCAGAACCAGACACCACATCTACAATACTACTGGCCCATGAGGCCCAATGACCCAAACCTGTAACTCATTTATCAGAACCAGACACCACATCTACAATACTACTGGCCCATGAGGCCCAATGACCCAAACCTGTAACTCATTTATCAGAACCAGACACCACATCTACAATACTACTGGAACATGAGACACAATGACCCAAACCTGTAACTCATTTATCAGAACCAGACACCACATCTACAATACTACTGGCCCATGAGGACCAATGACCCAAACCTGTAACTAATTTATCAGAACCAGACACCACATCTACAATACTACTGGCCCATGAGGACCAATGACCCAAACCTGTAACTCATTTATCAGAACCAGACACCACATCTACAATGCTACTGGAACATGAGGACCAATGACCCAAACCTGTAACTCATTTATCAGAACCAGACACCACATCTACAATACTACTGGCCCATGAGGACCAATGACCCAAACCTGTAACTCATTTATCAGAACCAGACACCACATCTACAATACTACTGGCCCATGTTTAGCTTTACACTCAGATTTCAATTCTACAACAAACATTTGGCAAAACACAACACACAATTCTCTACCTTTGGCACAACCTTCACAAGTAAAATCTCTTGTGTGTAAATGAAAAGCAACACTGTTCAACAAGCTGAGATCAATTACCAATTGATCACTTTCACTCTGCACAAGTGGTAACACCAGTTACATAAATGTTCACTTCACAATCAGACCTTTGGTATGGATAAAAACACACCAGATGAGTCCTCCTGTATTTTGAGAACAATGGAAGCAAACTGGCAGAGAGAGGTAGAGGAGGAGGAGGAGGAAGAGGAGGAGGAAGAGGAGGAAGACCAAGAACAAGGAGAGTAATCTGTGATGAAATGTGAGCGACTGTGGTGGACGATGTGGTCAACCATGGTTTGACCTTGACAGAGGCTGGGCAGAGAGTGCAGCCCAATCTGAGCCACTTCACCATATCATCCATCATCCAGACGTTCCACAATGAGAAGAGGTTTGTACTGCAGACATTGGACCTCTCTACTACTTTTACTACTTGACAGTAGTACAACATAAAGCACAGAACAAAGACTGGAGATTCTAATACACATACTGTAATACTGTAGTGTTTACTGTACTGTATGGAGGAAACTGGGGGCTATACTACTGTGTAACATGTTTATCTTGTATACTGTATTACTGTAGTGTTTACTGTACTGTATGGAGGAAACTGGGAGCTATACTACTGTGTAACATGTTTATCTTGTATACTGTATTACTGTAGTGTTTACTGTACTGTATGGAGGAAACTGGGAGCTATACTACTGTGTAACATGTTTATCTTGTATACTGTATTACTGTAGTGTTTACTGTACTGGATGCCATGTTGTTGTTGTAGAACTGAAAGACAACCACCACGTGGTACAACACGTCTATTTACAGGAGAACAGGAGGCTGCCATTGTGTAAATGGTAGTTGAACATAATGCCATAAGACTGCAGGAAAGCCATCAACAGATGATTGAAAACCCTGCCATCTTCCATAACATCAGAGTGAGTTTATCAACCAAAACCCACATCCTTAATAAACACCATCTCTGGATGAAGCACATCTACAGTCCCATTTGAAAGGAATTCCCAAAGAGTGAAGGATAAACGCTACAAATATCTGCAGTAAGTAATATACTAGTATTACTCTGTAGAAACATCAGAGACTCATTGATGTTACCAGTAATATACTAGTATTACTCTCTAGTAACATCAGAGACTCATTGATGTTACCAGTAATATACTAGTATTACTCTCTAGAAACATTAGAGACTCATTGATGTTGCCAGTAATATACTAGTATTACTCTCTAGAAACATCAGAGACTCATTGATGTTACCAGTAATATACTAGTATTACTCTCTAGTAACATTAGAGACTCATTGATGTTACTAGTAATATACTAGTATTACTCTCTGGTAACATCAGAGACTCATTGATGTTACCAGTAATATACTAGTATTACTCTGTAGTAACATCAGAGACTCATTGATGTTACCAGTAATATACTAGTATTACTCTCTAGAAACATTAGAGACTCATTGATGTTACCAGTAATATACTAGTATTACTCTCTAGAAACATTAGAGACTCATTGATGTTGCCAGTGAACTTTACTATTCAGCAATTACAGTATTTACTATCATTTCAGAAAATCATGGAGTTGGATTCAAGTCCCATCCCCCAGGAACTCATATTCATAGATGAGGCTGGAATCAATTTAGCGAAGAAGAAGAGGAGAGGAAGGAACATCATTGCACAATGTATCATCATTGAGGTACCTGTCCAGCGCGGGGGAAATGTCACCATAATATTATGTGCAGCTATGAGCCACAATAGGGTCCTCCACCACCATGCCACCCTTGGACCAGACCACACTGCCCATCTCCTTCATTTCCTCAACACCTTACATGACAGTCTTTACCAGCCAGAGCAGAGAGGGTCAGGTGATCCTGAGAAGCTAATGTATGTTCTAATTTGGGACAGCGTGAGTTTTCATCGGGCTGCTCAGGTCAACTGGTTACCCCGGTAGAAGATTAGGATGAAGTTATATCCATTTAACCAGTTTTATATATAAATTCTTTAGTAGGTGTCATGATGTGGCCCTTTCTGGATATAGATCGTGGCATCCCCTCTCTCTCACTCACTCGCTCCTACACCCAGGTTCTGTTATCTCAGGCCATAAATTCCTGGCGGAGACTCTCCCCCTGGTAATGCAGAGAGAGAGAGACACAGAGAGAACAAAGGATTTCACATGGCGAACTCCTAAATCCCCAACATGGGAATTTGAAACATAATGTCCACTTGTGAGAAGGTGGGAATGGTCTGTGGACACTTACGGGACGGGTATGACGAGTGTGTTTCATTTGGTGACCTCAGAGAGGACAGGAAACACACATAACTATATCCCTGAATGTGAACATTTCTCAATTTTGAGGTTTGCATCTAATACTAGTATAAAATGAATGAGTAAAGATTAAACAATTTGTGAAACATGTAATGTGATGTTAAACCTTTAACTTGTTATGGATAGGGGGCAGTACTTTCCCGGCCGGATAAAAAAACGTACCCGATTTAATCTGATTATTACTCCTGCCCAGAAACTAGAATATGCATATAATTATTAGCTTTGGATAGAAAACACTCCAAAGTTTCTAAAACTGTTTGAATGGTGTCTGTGAGTATAACAGAACTCATTTGGCAGGCCAAAACCTGAGAAGATTCCAAACAGGAAGCGCCCTCTCTGACCATATCCTGGCCTTCTTGATCATCTCTATCCAAAACAGGGGATCTCTGCTGTAACGTGACATTTTCTAACGCTCCCATAGGCTCTCAGAAGGCGCCAGAACGTTGAATGATGACTTTGCAGGCCATGGCTGAAAAACTGCATTTGGATAGTGGTCGATCTGAAAACAATGAGACAGGCACGCGCCTGCACGAGAAGGGTCCATTTTACTTTCTCCGTCTTTGAACGAAAACAACGACTCCCGGTCGGAATATTATCGCTTTTACGAGAAAAATCGCATAAAAATTGATTTTAAACAGCGTTTGACATGCTTCGAAGTACGGTAATGGAATATTTTTGAAATTTTTTGTCACGAAACGCGCGGGCGCGTCACCCTTCGTTACCCTTCGGATAGTGTCTTGAACGCACAACAAAACGCCGCTATTTGGATATAACTATGGATTATTTGGAACCAAACCAACATTTGTTATTGAAGTAGAAGCCCTGGGAGTGCATTCTGACGAATAACAGCAAAGGTAATCAAATTTTTCTTATAGTAAATCTGAGTTTGGTGAGTACCAAACTTGGTGGGTGTCAAAATAGCTAGCCATGACGGCCGGGCTATCTACTCAGAATATTGCAAAATGTGCTTTCACCGAAAAGCTATTTTAAAATCGGACACTGCGATTGCATAAAGGAGGTCTGTATCTATAATTCTTAAAATAATTGTTATGTTTTTTGTGAACGTTTATCGTGAGTAATTTAGTAAATTCACCGGAAGTGTTCGGTGGGAATGCTAGTTCTGAACGTCACATGCTAATGTAAAAAGCTGTTTTTTTTATATAAATATGAACTTGATTGAACAAAACATGCATGTATTGTATAACATAATGTCCTAGGAGTGTCATCTGATGAAGATCATCAAAGGTTAGTGCTGCATTTAGCTGTGGTTTTGTTTTTTGTGACATTATATGCTAGCTTGAAAAATGGGTGTCGGATTATTTCTGGCTGGGTACTCTGCTGACATAATCTAATGTTTTGCTTTCACTGTAAAGCCTTTGAAAAATTGAAGTTTTCGGATTTTCGAGGACTTTGTATTTCGCGCCACGCCCATCATTGGATATTGGAGCAGGTGTTCCGCTAGCGGAACGTCTAGATGTAAGAGGTTAATGTGAGAGAATTGTATTCCCTTTAAAGTTTAACTAAGTCATTGGCCCGCCTCCGTGAGCGGAGACATGATCTGTCGTCATGGAACGGCCCTTTCCTGTTGTTACTAATAAAAACCCCTCCTGAGGAAATCCTCTTTAGACCATAAAAACCTCAGTGTACTCTAAGGTTGTAATGGTTGTTGAATTCCTAACTGTACCCCGTGGAGCATTGGCTACACAGCGGAAATGGTTCAACTCTGAGACTATCGATCCGACAGAATAAGAGCAAATCTTAGATACTAATTAGTATTCCGCAGCTAGAAATTATGTCAATCTGGGATGAGAAGACCGACAACCGCCAAAACATCTATTCTATAAGAACATTTCTGATTGGTACTCTGAAGTATACATTTATGCATTTCTGTGATTATTTAGTTAGTTAGTAAATAAATGATTCAGCCAATTGGCGTATGGATGATTCATAGTAAAGGCTGGGTTCGTGCAGATAAACAACAGTTTACAACGTTTGGAATGAGACTAACGTGAGGTAAAGAATAATTCATTAATTAGAACACTAATTGATCAGATGAAAAAATATCTGAAGAGTTAAATTAGGAAAATTATAACATTGTAATCTGATGATTTTCCTTGGTGCCCCGACTTCCTAGTTAATTACATTTACATGAAAAGTTTAATAATGTAATAATAATAACAGAGAATTGATTGGATTAAATAAGTCTTCACTTTTAATGATGCCAAAGACACGACACCTGTCTGGTCCAGCGACGGAAGGTTTGTGCCCATAGGCAACGTTGCTGTCGGTGATTTCTGTTGAGGACCTGCCTTACAACACGCCTACAAGCCCTCAGTCCAGCTTCTCTCAGTCTATTGCGGACAGTCTGAGCACTGATGGAGGGATTGTGCGTTCCTGGTGTAACACCGGCAGTTGTTGTTGCCATCCTGTACCTGTCCCGCAGGTGTGATGTTCGGATGCACCGATCCTGTGCAGGTGTTGCTACACGTGGTCTGCCACTGCGAGGACGATCAGCTGTCCGTCCTGTCTCCCTGTAGCGCTGTCTTAGGAGTCTCACAGTACGAACATTGCAATTTACTGCCCTGGCCACATCTGCAGTCCTCATGCCTCCTTGCAGCATGCCTAAGGCACGTTCACGAAGATGAGCAGGGACCCTGGGCATCTTTCATTTGGTGGTTTTTAGAGTCAGTAGAAAGGCCTCTTTAGTGTCCTACATTTTCATAACTGTGACCTTAATTGCCTAGCGTCTGTAAGCTGTTAGTGTCTTAACGACACAGGTGCATGTTCATTAATTGTTTATGGTTCATTGAACAAGCATGGGAAACAGTGTTTAAACCCTTTACAATGAAGTTACTTGGATTTTTACTAATTATTTTTAAAGACAGGGTCCTGAAAAAGGGACGTCTCTTTTTGTTGAGTTTATTTCAGGTGTTTATTTTCTAAAACCCTGTTTTTGTTTTGTCATTATGTTGTATAGTGTGTAGATTGTGGGGGAAAAAACTATTTATTCAATTTTGGAATAAGGCTGAAACATACCAAAATGTCTGAATACTTTCTGAATGCACTGTATCACAACCAGTAAATCTTAAACTTTACACAAATCTTTTATCATCTACAATGTTGATTTATGGTCATTTTAATTCAAATTGCTAAACTTGATCAACAAGTTGTTTTATCTCATAACATTTATGATTTTGTCATTTTTTTTAATTGTTTGGTCAATTTAAATATTGTCTTTTGTTTGCATGTGAGCATGTCTTTTTAGTCAGTTCTAAAAGTGGGGATGTTTCATAGTATTTCTGATTATCTTAACTGACCAGAACCAAAGAACCATTTTGTTTTACAGAAAACCACAGACCCACTACTGCAATATAGGCCTGTGGAATGGCCTCACCTCAACATGGATCTAGTCCAATCAGACGGGTCTCACCTCAACATGGATCTAGTCCAATCAGACGTGTCTCACCTCAACATGGATCTAGTCCAATCAGATGTGTCTCACCTCAACATGGATCTAGTCCAATCAGACGTGTCTCACCTCAACATGGATCTAGTCCAATCTGACGTGTCTCACCTCATCATGGATCTAGTCCAATCAGACGTGTCTCACCTCATCATGGATCTAGTCCAATCAGACGTGTCTCACCTCAACATGGATCTAGTCCAATCAGATGTGTCTCACCTCAACATGGATCTAGTCCAATCAGACGGGTCTCACCTCAACATGGATCTAGTCCAATCTGACGTGTCTCACCTCAACATGGATCTAGTCCAATCTGACGTGTCTCACCTCATCATGGATCTAGTCCAATCAGACGTGTCTCACCTCATCATGGATCTAGTCCAATCAGACGTGTCTCACCTCAACATGGATCTAGTCCAATCAGATGTGTCTCACCTCAACATGGATCTAGTCCAATCAGACGGGTCTCACCTCAACATGGATCTAGTCCAATCAGACGTGTCTCACCTCAACATGGATCTAGTCCAATCAGACGTGTCTCACCTCAACATGGATCTAGTCCAATCAGACGTGTTCACACTGATATTGATCTAATAGGCAACAGTGACTTTTTTAATGCAACAGAATAAACAGTAAAAAAACACATTACATTTCAATAGGTGCAATAACTTATCTCTGTACACTCTTCTGATGAGATACTATTTAATGCTGAGTTTGGACACAGGTTTTTATAGGAACACTAAGGCACCTGGACCACATATTGAGATGTGCCTTTTGTTAAGTAAATTAGTTGTTACATAAGGTGACAGTTGTAGAACTGTTAACAAAGTAGGTGAATTGTCCAAGACTGAAGCCTGAGGTCACCCAAAGAAAAGTAATCCAGAACTTTCTCTTGTAAAGAATTACAAATCTACCACTTTCATATAAACACCTGGATACACAGCAGAACATCTACACTGAATCCATCCACCAAACATCCTGATTTGTTTTAATTAACTCTTTTTATGACACTAAAATAACCTTCAACTACAGTATATATGAATGGATTAATGTCACTGTTACATTATATAGGCTACAGTAAGTTATATTCTTCCAGTTTAAATAACTGGCTCTCCCACCATCTAGAATCACCAGGTCTGCTTGCAGATGAACAGAATGTCTTGGAAAGACAGACCTTTAGACCTCATAGGCCTGTCCAATACATTGTTGATTTTTTATTATTTATACTTTCCTTACAAGTTGGGATTTAAATTGATGTCTCAGTGAAAAATGTATTATATATTTATATATTAATTATGAAAACAATTTAGAAAACGTCACTCAAATCCTGTTAAAATGTATATAGAGGTATTAGTCTCATGCTACAGTATATAAATGATATTCTTCCATTTTAAACAGCCTAACAGGCTCTCCCACCATCTCTAATGATCTGGTCTGCTTGATGATGAACAAAATGTAGACCACAGCATGATTATTATATGACTACCACATCTCTGTACCCCTCAACACACAATCCATGTTTGATGCTCTTTTCATTTACAATTTAACCCTTAGAATGCAATTTCTATGGTCCTGTGGAAATGTAATTAACATTAAAAAACAATCCCCATTAAAATCCAACTGTTTAAACTAGAGATATTTATTACATCTCAATCCAGCTCATCCACCAATATCTCCATTCCTCATCTGAGGTGAAAGGTCACAGAGCTGTGTTTGTCAGACCTTAAAACATTCAGAAAATGGGTCTTCTCACAAAAATGCCTGTAACGTCCGATCAGTTAGGCCTGTAAACTATGGAAAGATGAGACTCAGGAACACGATGATGTTCTCTGTTTTGCTCTACGACCCCATAAGCATCGTCTGAAGTCATACAGTCCATCTGCCAACTTCTGTCTGTAGTGTCAGAACCGTTTGGACAACACACTAACATGACCCCACTATGGAAAGGTGAGTCTCTCAGGAACACGTACAGGTTGTTATGATCTAGGACACACTAACATGACCCCACTATGGAAAGGTGAGTCTCTCAGGAACACGTACAGGTTGTTATGATCTAGGACACACTAACATGACCCCACTATGGAAAGATGAGTCTCTCAGGAACACGTACAGGTTGTTATGATCTAGGACACCTAACATGACCCCACTATGGAAAGATGAGTCTCTCAGGAACACGTACAGGTTGTTATGATCTAGGACACACTAACATGACCCCACTATGGAAAGGTGAGTCTCTCAGGAACACGTACAGGTTGTTATGATCTAGGACACACTAACATGACCCCACTATGGAAAGGTGAGTCTCACAGGAACACGTACAGGTTGTTATGATCTAGGACACACTAACATGACCCCCACTATGGAAAGATGAGTCTCTCAGGAACACGTACAGGTTGTTATGATCTAGGACACACTAACATGACCCCACTATGGAAAGGTGAGTCTCTCAGGAACACGTACAGGTTGTTATGATCTAGGACACACTAACACGACCCCACTATGGAAAGGTGAGTCTCTCAGGAACACGTACAGGTTGTTGTGATCTAGGACACACTAACATGACCCCACTATGGAAAGGTGAGTCTCTCAGGAACACGTACAGGTTGTTATGATCTAGGCCACTAACATGACCCCACACATGGAAAGATGAGTCTCCAGAAACACGTACAGGTTGTTTTGAGTCTAGGACCCTAACATGACCCACCACTGGAAAGATGAGTCTCTCAGGAACACGTACAGGTTTTTACGATCTAGGACACACTAACATGACCCCACTATGGAAAGGTGAGACTC
>NW_025549913.1:0-45422 GCF_905237065.1 Salmo salar | reverse complement strand
AGAGGGGGGAGATGAGGGGAAGATGAGGAGAATGAGGGGAGTAAGAGGGGAGAAGAGTGAGGGAGAAGGAGAAGAGAGGATGAGAAGAGAGAGGAGAAGAGAGGGGAGAAGAGGAGGGGAGAAGGAAAGAGAGGGGGAGAAGAGAAGAGGAGAGGGAGAAGAGAGGGGAGTAAAGAGGAAAACAGGGGGAAGAGAAGAGGATAGGGGGAGAAGGACGGGGAGAAGGAGAGAAGAGAGGTGAGAATAGAAGGAGGGGAGGGAGATGATATAAAGAGAGAAGGAGAAGAGATGACAGGCTAGCTGAGAGGGGAGAAGAGAGGACAAAGAGGAGAGGAGAAGATGAAAAGAGGAAGACCTAAAAGAGAGGGAGAGAAGAAGAGAGGGGAGAAGAGGAGAGGAGAGCGAAAGTGAGAGGAGAAAAGAGAGGGGAGAAGAGGAAAGAGAGGGAAGAGAAGGAGAATGGGAGAAGGAGAGGGGAGATGAGGGGAGAAGAGAGAGAAGATGAGAGGGGGAGCAGAGAGGGGAGAAGAGGAGAGGGGAGAAAGGGGAGGAAGAGAAGGGGAGAAGACAGAGGAGAGGGGAGAAGAAGAGGGGAGAAGAGGAAAACAGAGGGGAAGAGAAGGAGAAGAGAGGAGCAAGAGGAAAACAGAGGAAAGAGAAGAGGATAGAGTAAATGAGACGTATAAATAGAGAAGAGAGGGTGAGAACAGAATAAAAAGAGGGGAGATGAGGAGAAGAGAGAGTGAGAAGAACATGAGAGGAGTAAAGAGAGGAGAAGAGAAGAGGAGATAAAAGAGAAGAAGAAGAGAGGAGTAACATCAAGAGAGGGAGAGAAGAGATGTGAAGAAGATGATATATTTTAAAAGAGGAGAAGATGTATAAAGACAGTTTATATGTAAAAAATATAATGTATAATCGTGGGAGAAGAGATGAGAAGAGAGAAACAGAGAAGAGAGTGTGAGAACAGAAGGAAAGAGTGGGAAAGAGTGTGTAGTAAAGAGAGAGAAGATGAGAGGAGAAGAGGAGAGAGGGGAGAAGGGAGAAGAGAGGGGAGAAGAGAAGAGGAGAGGGGAGTAGTAAAGAGGGGAGAAGAGGAAAATAGAGGGGGGAAGAGAAGAGGATAGGGGGAGTATAGAGGGAGAAGAGGAAAATAGAGGTGGAAGCAGAAGAGAGACAGGGGGGAGAAGCGAGATCCAGAGAAGGAGAAGAGAGGGTGAGAACAGAAGGTGAGGGGGAGATGAGAGAAGAGAGGGGAGAAGAGAGAGGAGAAGAGAACATGAGAGGGGAGAAGAGGAGGGAGAAGAGAAGAGGAGAGGGGGGAGAAGAGGAAAGAGAGGGGAGAAGACGAAAAGAGAGGGAGAGAAGAAGAGAGGGGAGAAGAGGAGAGGAGAGAGCGGAAGGAGGAGAAGAGAGGAGGCAGAGGTTAGGGAGAGAAGAGGGGTAGAAGAGAGGAGAGTGAGAAGAGAAGGAGAGGGGAGAAGAGAGGGAGAAGAGAAGAGGAGAGGGGAGAAGAGGAAAAGAGAGGGGGGAGAAGACCAAAAGAGAGGAGAGAAGAAGAGAGGATAAAGATAAGTATTTTAAGAAGATATAAATATATGACAAAGATATTTAGGGAGACAACAGGGGCAGAAGAGAGTGACATTTATAAATATATGAGAGTGTAGAGAAGAGGTGTAACATGAAAGAGTGAGGGAATGTATAAAGAGAGGACATATAAAGAGAGGTAGAATATGAGAGAGGTGAGAAGAGGAGAGTGAGTGAAGATGAGAGGTGGGAAGATGAGAAGAGAGGGAGTAAATATAGATGTGCAGAATGAGCAAGAGAGGAAGAGGAGAGGGCAGAAGAGAGGGGAGAACAATGAGAAAGAGAGGGCAGAAGAGGAGACAGAGGAAGATGAGAGGGAGGCGTATAAAGATAGAGGAGAGGAGGAGAGGAGAGGGACATAAAGAGGAGGGTGAGAAATATGGGAGAAGATAGAGAGGGGAGAAGAGTGAGAGGATAATGAGAAGAGGACATGTGAAGAGGGGAGGAGAGTGCAGAGGAGAGAAGAGGAGGTGAGAAGAGGGAAGAAGAGAGATAAGAGAAGAGGAGAGGATAGAAGAGGGAGAAGGAGAAGAGAGGTCGAGAAGAAGAGAAGGATAGAGAGAAGACAAGAGGAGAATGTGAGTAAAGAGAGTGGAGAGATAAAGAGATGATGACAAAGATGGGAGTAAAGAGGAGGGAGAGTGTGAGAAGATATATGGCAGAAGGAGAAGAGCAGACAGGATGAGAGGAGAGGAGAGAAGAGGAGAGGAGGAGAAGAGGGTGAGAAGAGAGGAGAAGGGGAGAAGAAAGCATTTGAGGAGATGAGAGGGAGAGGAGAGAGGAGGAGTAAAGAGGGTGGGAGAGAAGAGAGGAGAAGAGGGAAGAAGAGGAGGAGAAGAGAGGGAAGAGGAGGTAGAGAAGGAGAGAAGAGAAGAGAGGAGAGAAGAGAGAGGCAGAAGAGAGGGGGACATTAGGTTTATAAAGAGGATGAGTGAGAGGAGAGGGGAGTAAAGAGAGAGTGAGAGGAGGAGGGCTGACGGAGGGAAGAAAAGAGAGGGGGAGAAGAGAAGGGAGTAGAAGACAGAAGAGATGGGGAGAAGAGGAGAGGGGAGAAGGAGAAGAGAGGGGAGAAGAGAGAGGGGAGAAGGGGAGAAGAGAGGAGAGGAGAGAGGGGAGAAGAGTTGAGGAAGAGAAGACAGGGAGAAGGAGAGAAGAGAGGCGAGAAGGTAATGAGAGGGGAGATGAGGGGAGAAGAGAGAGAAGACGAGAGGGGAGAAGAGAGGAGCATGAGGAGAAGGGAGAAGAGGGGAGAAGAAGTATAGAGGAGAAGAGAGGAGAAGAGGAAAATAGAGGGGAAGAGAAGAGGATAGGGAGAAGAGAGGAGAAGAGGAAAACAGAGGGGGAAGAGAAGATAGGGGAGAAGAGGAGAGGGAAGATGAGAAGAGGAGGGGCAGAAGGGGAGAAGAGAGGGGAGAGGAGGAGAGGGGGAGAAGAGGAGAAGAGAGGGAGAAGAGGAGGGGAGAGGGGGAGAAGAGGAGAGGAGAGGGGAGAAGAGGGAAAGAGGGGGAAGACGAGGAAGAGGAGAAGAGGAGGCAGAAGGAGAAGAGGGGAAGATAAGAGGGCAGAAGAGAGGAGAAGAAGGAGAAGAGAGGGGAGGGAAAGAGAGAGGAGAGGAGAGGGAGAGAAGGAGAGGAGGAGAAGAGGTGGAGAAGAGGGGGAGAAGAGAGGAAGAAGAGGAGAGGGGAGAAGAGAAGGGAAGAAGAGAGGGGGGAGAAGAGGAGAGGGAGAGAAGAAGAGAAGAGAGGAGAGAAGAGGGAGAGGCAGAAGAGGAGAAGAAGTGGAGAAAGAGAGGAGGAGGAGAGGAGAGGGCAAGAGAGGAGGAGAGGAGACAAATGACGATGTTGTTACAGAGGGAGAAAGAGAGGGGAGCAGAAAGACAGAAGAGATGGGGAGAAGAGGAGAGGGAGAAGGACAAGAGAGGGGAGAAGAGAGAGGAAGGAGCAAGAGAGGGGGAGAAGAGGAGACAGAGGAGAAAGAGGAAAAACAGAGGGGGAAGAGAAGAGGATAGGGGGGAGAAGGAGAGAAGAGAGGGAAGAGAATAGAATGAGAGGGGAGATGAGGTAGAAGGAGGGGAGAAGAGAGAGGAGAAGAGAATACGAGAGGGGAGAAGGAGGAGAGAAGATAAAGAGGAGGGGAAGGAGAAGAGAGAAGAGGGAGGCAAGAGGAGAGGGGAGAAGAGGAGAAGAGAGGGGGAGAAGAGGAGGGAAAGAAGAGGAGAGGGGAGAATGTGAGAAGAGCAGAGGAGAGTGTAGATGAGAGGAGAGGAGAGAAGAGGAGGGTGAGAAGAGGGAGCAAGAGGAGAGGGTGTTGAGTGAGAGGACATGAGAAGATGAGAGAGGGAGGAGAGGAGAGGGAAAGAAGATATGCAGGAGTAAAGAGGAGAAAGAGGATGTGAGAATGATGAGAGTGGACAGAAGAGGAGAGGAGAAGGGGAGAAGAGATACTGAGAAGAGGAGAGGAGAGAGAGAGAAGAGAAGGGAGTGAGAGAAGAGGAGAGGAGGACAGGGAGAAGAGAGGTGAGGAGAGAGAGAGGATATAAAGGAGGGGGAGAAGAGGAGGGAGAGGGGGAGAAGAGAGAGGCAGAAGGAGAAGAGTGACAGTAGAGAGGAGGGAGAAGAGGAGAGGAGTGAGAAGAGGGGTGAGAAGAGAGGAGAAGGAGAACAGCAATTGAGGAGACGAGAGGACATGAGAGGAGATGATGATAATGTATAAAGAGGAGAAAACAGATAGTATAAAGAGGATACGTGAAGTGGGGAGGAGCAAGAGGTGCAAGACAGAGGAGGAGAAGATGAGAGGAGAGGGAGAGGAGAGTAAAGAGGAGAGTGAGAGGAGAAGAGAGACTGCAAGAAGAGAGGAGGAGAGGAGAGGAGAGGAGGGGAGAAGAGAGGGAGAAGAGGATATGAGAGGAAGGATGATAAACAGCATGAGAGGAGGAAGATGAGGGGGAGAAGAGGCAGAGAAGAGGAGATAAAGATAGGGGAGAAGATGAGAGTGAGAAAGATATAGCTGACATTATGCCAATGAGGAAGAGGAGAGGAGAGAAGATATAATGAAAGAGATACTGGAGAAGAGGAGAGGAGAGAAGAGGAGAAGAAAGGAGAAGAGGAGAAGAGAGGGGGAGAGGAGGAGAGGGGGGAGAAGAGGAGAAGAGTAGAGGAGAGGGGAGGAAGAGAGGTGGAGAAGAAGGCAGAGGAGATTAGAGAAGATGAAGAGGGAAAAGATGAGAAGAGGGTAGAAGGAGAAGACAGAGGAGATAAAAGAGTTTGAGAGAAGAGGAGGTGGAGAAGAGAGGGGAGAAGAATGAGAACAGAGGAAGAAGAGGAGAGGAGAAGAGGAGAGGAGAGGAGAAGAGGAGGAGAGAGAGAAGAGGAGAATAGAGGGGAGTAAGAGGGAGAGGGAGAGAAGAGGGAGGGGCAGAAGGAGAAGATAGACTGAGGAGGGCAGGAGTGGAGAGGGGAAGAAGGGTGGAGCAGAGAGGAGAGAAGAGGAGAAGAGTGAGAGGACAAGGAGTGAGAAGAGAGGGAGAAGAGGAGAAGAGTGGAGAGATGGAGAGGTGGAGGAGAGGAGAGGGCAGGAAGAGGAAAGGACAATATGAGACAGTTAGTCGTGAGTAAAGAGGAGACAGATGGGAGTAGAGGAGAGCTGAGCTGATAAGAGAGGTAGAGAAGATGAGAGGAGAGAACAAAGAGAGGAGAAGGCAAGAGAGGAGAGTAAAGAGGAGAGGAGAGGGGAGTGAGAGTAGAGGAGAGAAGAGGAGAGGGGAGAAGGGTGAGAAGAGAGGACAAAGAGGAAGATAGAGAGGAGAGGAGAAGAGGAGAGATGAGGAGGAGAAGAAGAGAGGGGAGAACAGGAGAGCAGAGGGAGAGAAGAACAGAGGGAGAAGAGGACATGAGAAGATAGAGATAAATGGGCAGGAGATGAGGGAGAAGATAGAGAGGAGTAAAGAAAGGTGATAGAGAGGAGAAGAGGATGAGAAGATAGAGAGGAGACGGGGAGAAGAGGAAGAGAGGGGAGAAGAGCAGAGGGACAGGGAGAAGACAGGGAGAAGAGCAGAGGAGAGGGGGAGAAACAGAGGAGGGCAGAAGGGCAGAAGAGTGGAGCAGGAGGGAGGAGAGGAGAAGGGAGAGATGAGGAGAGTGAGAGAAGAGGAGAGGGGAGAAATTGGAGAAGAGAGGGTGAGAAGAGGAGGAGGAGAGGAGAGAAGAGGAGAAGAGAGGAGAAGAGGAGCAGAAGAGGGGAGATGTGTGAGAAGAGCAGAAGAGTAGAGGGAGAGAGGAGAGGCGGAGAAGAAGGGTGAGAGGAGAGAGGTGGAGAAGATGAGAAGGAGAAGATGAAGAGAGGTAGGGGAGGAGAGGAGAGAAGAGGAGAGGGGGAGAAGAAAGGTTGAGAGAAGAGGAGAGAGAGGAGAGGAGTGGGAGAGAGGAGAGGGGAGAAGAGGAGTAGGAGGAGGAGAGGAGGGGAAGATAGAGAACAGAGGCGAGAAGGAGAGGGCAGAGATAGAGGGAGGAGATGGATGCGGAGCAGAGGAGGAGAAGAGGGTAGGAAGGGAGGAGAGGAGAGGGGAGGAGAGGAGAGTGAGAGAAGAGGAGGGGGAGAATTGGAGAAGAGAGGGTGAGAAGAGGAGAGGAGAGGGAGAGAAGAGGAGAAGAGAGGGGAGAAGAGGAGTAGAGGGGAGGGGGAAAGAAGAGGGAGAAGAGTAGAGGAGAGGGGGAGGAGAGAGAGGGGAAAGAAGGGTGGGAGAGGAGAGGGAGAAGAGGATGAAGAGAAGGAAGAGGACAAGGCAGGAGAGGAGAGGGAGAGAAGAGGAGAGGGGGAGAAGAAGGTGAGGAAGAGGAGGAGAGGGAGTGATGGAGAGTGAGAGTGAGAGGGGAGGAAGGTGAGAAGAGGAGGAGAGGAGAGGAAGAGGAGAAAGAGGGGGAGAAGAGGGGAGAGGGAGAGAAGAGGGGAGGGGAGAAGAAGGTGGGAGCAGAGAGGGGAAGAAGAGGTGAGAAGAGGAGAGTGAGAGGAGAGGGGAAGGAGGAGAGAGAGAGAGAGAAGAGGAGAGGGAGCAATAATGTGTGAGAAGAGAATGTAAGAAGAGGAGGCGAAGGGGAGAATGATGTATAGAGAGGAGTGTATAATATGGGGAGGATAAAGGAGGGGAGAAGTGAGAAGATGTGGGAAGGGAGGGAGAAGAGGGGAGAAGAGGAGGGAGGAGGGAGGAGAGGAAGAGAAGGGAGAAGGGAGGAGAAGGAGGGAGGAGAAGAAGGGAGGAAGAAGAGGAGAAGGGGAGGGGAGAGAAGAAGAGAGAGGAGAGAGGAGATGGGGGGAGAAGCTAAGGGAGGGAGAAGAAGAAAGAGAGGAGAGACAGGAGAGAGAGAGGACAGAGGCGGGCAGCGCGGGGATGAGAGGAAAGAAGAGAGGGAGAGGGAAAGAGGGGGAGAGGGAGAAGAGAGGAGGGAGAAGAGGAGAAAGGAGAGAAGAGAGGGAGAAGGAGAGAGAGGAGAAGGAGAGAAGAGGAGAAGAAGAGAGGAGAGAGAGAGAAGAGAGGGGAGAAGAGGAGAGAGAGAGGAGAGGGAGAGAGGAGAGGAGAGAAGAGGAGAGGAGAGAAGAAGAGAGGGAGAAGAGAAGAGAAGGAGGGAGAGAAGAGAGAGGAGAAGAGGAGAGGGAAGGGAGAGAGGAGAAGGGAGAAGAGAGGGGAGAAGAGAGGGAGAAGAGGAGGGAGGGAGAGGAGAAGAGAGGAGAGAAGAGGAGAGGGGAGAAGAAGGGGGAGAAGAGAGGGGAGAAGAGAGGGGAGAAGAGGAGAGGGAGAGGAGAGAAGAAGAGAGGGGAGAGGGGGAGAAGAGGAGAGAGAAGAGGGGAGAGAGGAGAAGAGAGGGGGAGAAGAGGAGAGGAGAAAGGAGAAGAGAAGAGAGAGAGAGGAGAAGAGATGGAGAAGAGAGGGAGAAGAGAGGGGGAGAAGGAGAGAGAGAGGGGAGGAGGAGAGGAGAGGAGAGGGAGAAGAGGAGAGGAGAGGAGAGAGAAGAGAGGGGAGAGGGGAAGAGGGAGGAGAGGGAGAGAAGAGGAGAAGGGGGAGAAGAGGGGAGAGGGAGAGAAGAGGGAGGGGAGAAGAGCAGAGGAGAGGGGAGAAGAGAGAGAGAGAGAAGAGGAGAGGAGATAAAAGGGGAGAGAGAGGGGAGAAGAGGAGAAGAGAGGAGGAGAGGAGAGAAAGGAGAAGAGAGGTGAGAAGAGAAGGGGAGCAGGGGAGAAGATAGAGAAGAGCAGAGGAGAGGGGGAAAAAGGAGAGGGGAGGGAGGGAGAGAGAGAGGAGAGAAGAGGAGAGGAGAGAGGGAGAAGAGGAGAAGAGAGGGGAGGAGAGGAGGAGAGGGGGAGAAGAGAAGAGTGAGGAGAGGGGGAGGAGAGAGAGGGGAGAAGAAGGGGAGAGGAGAGGGAGAAGAGGGTGAGAAGAGGAGAGGGGAGAAGAGAGAGGAGAGGGAGAAGAGAGAGGAAGAAGGGAGAAGAGAGGGAGAAGAGAGAGAGAGGGGAGAAGAGGAGAAGAGGGGGAGAAGAGAGAGGAGAAGGGGAGAAGAGAGAGGAGAGGGGGAGGAAGAGACTAGAGAAGAGGAGAGGGAGAAGAGGAGAGGAGAGGGGGAGAAGAGGAGAGGAGAGGAGAAGAGGAGAGGAGAGGGGAGAAGAAGGAGAGGTGGAGAAGGGGAGAAGAGAGGGTGAGAAGAGGAGAGAGAGAAGGGAGAAGAGAAGAGGAGAAGAGAGGAGAGAAGAGAAGGAGAGAGAGAGGAGGGAAGGGTGAAGCAGGAGAAGAGAGAAAGAAGAGGAGAAAGAGGAGAAGAGGGCAGATTATGGAGAAGAGCAGAGGAGAGGGGAGTGAGAGGGGGGGAGGAAGGGTGAAGAGGAGAGGGGGGGAGAAGAGAGAGGAGAGAGAGGGGGAGAAGAGGAGAAGAGAGGGAGAAGGAGAAGAGGGGGAGAAGAGGAGAGAGAGAGGAGAGAAGAGGAGAGGAGAGAAGAGGAGAGGGGGAGAAGAAGGAGAGGAGAGGGGGGAGAAGAGGGTAGAAGAGAGAGAGGAGAGGTGAGAAGAGGAAGAGAGGAGAGAGAGAAGGAGGGAGAAGAGAGGAGAAGAGAGAGGGGAGAAGAGGAAGAAGAGGAGAGGAGAGGTGGAGAAGATGAGAAGAGAGGAAAGAGGAGAGGAGCAGAAGGAGAGAAGAGGAGATTGAGGGGGAGGAGAGGAGAGGAGAGAAAGGAGAGGGGAAGAAGGGGAGAAGAGAGGGAGAAGAGGAGAGAGAGGGGAGAATGGGAGAAGAGAGGAGAGAGGAGGGAACAGGAGAGGGAGGGAGAAGAGAGAGGAGAGGGAGGAGAGGGAGGAGAAGAGAGAGGGGAGAAGAGGGGAAGCAGAGAGGAGAAGAGGGGTAAGAGAGAAGAGGAGAGGGGGAGAAGAGGAGAAGAGGGAGAGGAGAGGAGTAGAGGAGAGGGGGAGGAGAGGAGAGGGGGAGAAGAAGGGGGAGAGGGGGAGAAGAGGGTGAGAAGAGGAGAGGGGAGAAGAGGAGAAGAGGGGAGAAGAGGGGAAGAGGAGGGAGAGGGAGAACAGGAGAGGGGGGAAGGAGAAGAGGGGAGAAGAAAGAGGAGAGAGGGAGAATAGGAGAGGAGAAGAGGAGAGAGGAGAGGGGAGGAAAGAGATGAGAGAAGAGGAGAGGGGAGAAGAGGGAGAAGAGGAGAAGAGAGGAGAAGACGGAGGAGAAGGAGAGGCAGAGAGAAGGGGAGAGAGAGGGAGATGAGGGGTGGGAGAAGAGAGGGGGAGAAGAGGAGAGGAGAGGGGAGAAGTGTAGAGGAGAGGAGAGAGAGGAGAGGAGAGGGAAGAAGGGAGAAGAGGAGAGAGAGGGAGAAGAGAGGGGGGAGAGAGGAGGAGAGGGGGAGAAGAGGAAGAGGGGAGGGGAGAAGAGAGGAGAAGAGGAGAGAGAGAGGGGGAGAAGAGGAGGAGAGGGGGGAGAAGAGAGGAGAGGAGAGAAGAAGAGAGGGGAGAAGGGGAGAAGAGGAGAGGAGAAGGAGAAGAGAAGAGGAGAAGAGGGAGAGAAGAGGAGAGGGGAGAAGAGGGGAGAAGAGTTAGAAGAGGAGAGGAGGGAGAAGAGGAGAAGAGAGGGGAGAAGAGGAGAGGAGAAGTGGAGAAGAGAGAGGGGAGAAGAGGAGAGGGAGAAGAGGAGAGGGGGAGAATGGGAGAAGAGAGGGGAGAACAGTAGAGGGCAGAAGGGAGAAGAAGAGGAGAGGGGAGGAGAGAGAGGGGAGAAGAAGGTGGGAGAGGAGAGGGGGAGAAGAGGGAGAAGAGGAGAGAGAGGGGGAGAATTGGAGAAGAGAGGGGAGAAGAGGAGAACAGGAGAGGGGCAGAAGGAGAAGAGTAGAGGAGAGGGGAGGAGAGGAGAGCGAGAGAAGAGGAGAGGGGGAGAAGAAGGGGGAGAAGAGAGGAGAAGAGAGGGGAGAAGAGGAGGGAGAAGAGGAGAGGAGGAGAGGGGAGAAGAGGAGAGAAGAAGAAGAGAGGGGAGAGGGGAGAAGATGAGTGGAGTAGAGGGAGAAGAGGAGAGAAGAGGAGAGGAGAGGGGGAGAAGAGGAGAAGAGAGGGGAGAAGAGAGAGGAGAGGGGAGGAGAGGAGAGGGGGAGAAGAAGGTGGAAGAGGAGAGGGGAGAAGAGGGTGAGAAGAGGAGAGGAGAGGAGAGCGAGAAGAGGAGAAGAGGGGGAGAAGAGGGGAGAGGGGAGAACAGAGAGGGGAGAAGGGGAGAAGAGGAGAGGAGAGGGTGAAGAGATGAGAGAAGAGGAGAGGGGAGAAGAGAGGGGAGAAGAGGAGAGGACAGGGAGAAGAGAAGAGAGAGGGAGAAGAAGAGGGGAGGGAGAAGAGAGGGAGAAGAGGAGAGGAGAAGAGGAGAGGAGAGGGTGAGAGGGGGCAAGACGGAGGGGAGAAGAGGGGGGGAGAAGGGAGAAGAGAGGGGAGAAGAGGGGGGAAGAGGAGGAGAGGGGAGAACAGGAGAGGGCGGAAGGAGAAGGTAGAGGAGAGGGGAGAAGAGGAGAGGAGAGAGGGAGAAGAGGAGAGGAGAGGAGAGAAGAGAGGGGAGAAGGGGAGAAGAGAGGAAGGAGAGGAGAGAGAAGGGAGAAGAGGAGAGGAGAGAAGAGGAGAGGGGAGAAGGGAGAAGAGTAAGAGAAGAGGAGGATAAGAGGAGGAGAAGGGGAGAAGAGCGGGGGAGGAGAGGGGAAAGAGGAGGAGGAGGAGAGAGGAGGATAGGAGAAGGAGGAGGAGAGGAGAAGGAGAAGAGTGGGTGAGAAGTGAGAGGAGAGGGGGAGAAGAGGAGAAGAGAGGGAAAACAGAGAGAGGGGGGGAGAGGGAGAAGGAGAGAGGGAGAACAGGAGGGGAGAAGAGGGTGAGAAGATTAGAGGAGAGGGGAGGGAGGAGAGGAGAGGAGAGAAGAGAGGGGGATGAGAGGGGAGAAGAAGGAGAAGAGAGGGGAGAGGAGAGGGGGAGGAGGAGAGGAGAGGAGAGGAGAGAAGAGAGGGGGGATGAGAGGGGAGAAAGGAGAAGAGAGGAGAGGGAGAAGAGAGGGAGAAGAGGAAGAGAGGTGAGAAGAGGAGAGGGGGAAGGAGATGAGAGGGGAGAAGAGGAGAGGAGAGGGGAGAAGAGATGAGAGAAGGGAGAGGGGAGAAGAGTAGAGGAGAGGGGTAGAAGAGGAGAGGAAGAAGGAGAAGAGAGGGTGAGAAGAGGAGAGGAGAGGGAGAAGAGGAGAAGAGTGGGGGAGAAGAAGAGAGGGGAGAAGGGAGAAGAGTAGAGGAGAGGGGGAGAAGAGATTGAGAGAAGAGGAGAGGGGAGAAGAGGAGAGGAGAGGGGAGAAGAGGAGAGGAGAGGGGGAGAAGAGGAGAGGAGGGGAGAAGAAGAGAGGTGAGAAGTGGAGAAGAGAGGGTGAGAAGAGGAGAGAGAAGGAGAAGAGAAGAGGAGAAGGGGAGAGGGAGAGAAGAGGAGAGGAGAAGAGGAGAGGGGAGAAGGGTGGAAGTAGAGAGGGGGAGAAGAGGGTTAGAAGAGGAGAGGAGAGGAGAAGAGGAGAAGAGGAGAGGCAGATATGGAGAAGAGTAGAGGAGAGGGGGGAGAGGGGAGAAGAAGGTGGAAGAGGAGAGGAGAAGAGGTGAGAAGAGAGAGAGGAGAGGAGAAGAGGAGAAGAGAGGGGAGAAGGAGAAGAGGGGGAGAAGGGTAGGAGAGGAGAGGAGAGAAGAGGAGAGGGAGAGAAGAGGAGAGGGAGAAGAAGGTGGAAGTAGAGAGGGGAGAAGAGGGTTAGAAGAGGAGAGGAGAGGTGGAGAAGAGGAGAAGAGAGGAGAGAAGAAGTGAGGGGGAGAAGAAGGTGGAAGTAGAGAGGGGAGAAGAGGGTTAGAAGAGGAGAGGAGAGGTGAGAAGATGAGAAGAGAGGGGAGAAGAGGAGAGGAGCAGAAGGAGAAGAGGAGATTGGAGGAGGAGAGGAGAGGGAGAGAATAGGAGAGGGGAGAAGAGTGGGAGAAGAGAGGGGAGAAGAGGAGAGGAGAGGGGAGAATGGGAGAAGAGAGGGGAGAAGAGGGGAGAACAGGAGAGGGCAGGAGAAGATAGAGGAGGGAGGAGAGGAGAGGGGAGAAGAGGAGAGGGGAGAAGAAGGGGAAGTAGAGAGGGAGAAGAGGTTAGAAGAGAGGAGAGGAGAGGGGGAGAAGAGGAGAAGAGAGGGAGAAGAGGAGAAGAGTAGAGGAGAGGGAGGAGAGGAGAGGGGAGAAGAAGGGTGAGGGAGAAGAGGGTGAGAAGAGGAGAGGGGAGAAGAGGAGAAGAGGGGAGAAGATGGGGGAAGAGATGGAGAGGGGAGAACAGGAGAGGCAGAAGGGGAGAAGAGGGGGAGAAGATGGAGAAGAGGATGAGGGGAGAACAGGAGAGGCGAAGGAGAGGAGAGGAGAGGGGAAAAGAGATTGAGAGAAGAGGAGAGGGGAGAAGAGAGGGGAGAAGAAGGAGAAGAGAGGGGCAAGACGGAGAGGAGAAGGGAGAAGAGTAGAGGAGAAGGGTAGGAGAGGAGAGGGAGAGATGAGGGTGGGAGAGAGAGAGGGGAGAAGAGGAGAGGAGAGGGGGAGAAGTGTAGAGGAGAGGAGAGGAGAGGGAGAGGAGAGGGAAGAAGGGAGAAGAGAGAGGAGAGGGGGAGAAGAGGAGAAGAGAGGAGAGGAGAGGGGAGAAGGAGAAGAGGGGGGAAGAGGAGAGAGGGAGAAGAAGGAGAAGAGGGAGAAGAAGGGAGAAGAGAGGGGAGAAGAGGAGAGGAGAGGGGAGAAGAGGAGAGGAGAGGGGGAGAAGAGGAGAGGAGAGAGAGAAGAAGAGAGGGGGAGAAGGGGAGAAGAGGAGAGGAGAAGGGAGAAGAGAAGAGGAGAAGGGTGGGAGAGAAGAGGAGAGGGGGAGAAGAAGGGTGGAAGTAGAGAGGGGGAGAAGAGGGTTAGAAGAGGAGAGGAGAGGTGGAGAAGAGGAGAAGAGAGGGGGGAGAAGAGGAGAGGAGCAGAAGTGGAGAAGAGTAGAGGAGGAGGAGAGGAGAGGGAGAGAAGAGGAGAGGGGGAGAATGGGAGAAGAGAGGGGAGAACAGTAGAGGGGCAGAAGGGGAGAAGAGTAGAGGAGAGGGGAGAGAGGAGAGGGGAGAAGAAGGGTGGAGAGGAGAGGGGGAGAAGAGGGTGAGAAGAGGAGAGGAGAGGGGGAGAATTGGAGAAGAGAGGGGAGAAGAGGGGAGAACAGGAGAGGGCAGAAGGGGAGAGAGTAGAGGAGAGGGGAGGAGAGGAGAGCGAGAGAAGAGGAGAGGGGGAGAAGAAGGTGGGAGAAGAGAGGAGAAGAGAGGGGAGAAGAGGAGAGGGGAGAAGAGGACAGGAGAGGAGAGGGGGAGAAGAGGAGAGGCGAGGAGAGAAGAAGAGAGGGGAGAGGGGGAGAAGATGGGTGGAGTAGAGAGGGGGAGAAGAGGGTGAGAAGAGGAGAGAGAGGGGAGAAGAGGAGAAGAGAGGGGAGAAGAGTAGAGGAGAGGGGAGGAGAGGAGAGGGGAGAAGAAGGGTGGAAGAGGAGAGGGGAGAAGAGGGTGAGAAGAGGAGAGGAGAGAGAGCCGAGAAGAGGAGAGGGGAGAAGAGGGGAGAGGGGAGAACAGGAGAGGGGCGGAAGGGGAGAAGAGTAGAGGAGAGGGGGTGAAGAGATTGAGAGAAGAGGAGAGGGGGAGAAGAGAGGGGGAGAAGAGGAGAGGACAGGGGGAGAAGAGAAGAGGAGAGGAGAGAAGAAGAGAGGGGAGGAGGGAGAAGAGAGGGTGAGAAGAGGAGAGGAGAAGAGGAGAGGAGAGGGTGAGAGGGGCGAAGACGGAGGGGAGAAGAGGGAGGGGAGAAGGGGAGAAGAGAGGGGAGAAGAGGGGGAAGAGGAGTGGAGAGGGGGAGAACAGGAGAGGGGCGGAAGGGGAGAAGGGTAGAGGAGAGGGGAGAAGAGGAGAGGAGAGGAGAGGGAGAGAAGAGGAGAGGAGAGGGAGAGAAGAGAGGGGAGAAGGGAGAAGAGAGGGTGAGGAGAGGAGAGGAGAAGGAGAAGAGGAGAGGGAGAGAAGAGGAGAGGGGGAGAAGGGGAGAAGAGTGGGGGAGAAGAGGGGGATAAGAGGAGAGGGGAGAAGGGAGAAGAGTGGGGGAGAAGAGGGGGATAAGAGGAGAGGGAAGGAGAGGAGAGGGAGGATGGGAGGGGAGAAGGAGGGGAGGAGAGGGGGAGAAGGGGAGAAGAGTGGGTGAGAAGTGGAGAGGAGAGGGGAGAAGAGGAGAATAGAGAGGTAGAAAACTAGAAGAGAGGGGGGAGGGGAGAAGAGGAGAGAGGGAGAACAGAGAGGGGAGAAGAGGGTGAGAAGATTAGAGGAGAGGGGAGGGGAGGAGAGGAGAGGGAGAGAAGAGAGGGGGATGAGAGGGGAGAAGAAGGAGAAGAGAGGGGGAGAGGAGAGGGGGAGGAGGAGAGGAGAGAGAGGGAGAGAAGAGAGGGGGGGATGAGAGGGGAGAAGAAGCGAGAAGAGAGGGGAGAAGGAGAAGAGAGGGAGAAGAGGAGAGTAGAGGGTGAGAAGAGGAGAGGGGGAGAAGGGGAGATGAGAGGGGAGAAGAGGAGAGGAGAGGGGAGAAGAGGAGAAATGGAGAAGAGGAGAGGAGAGGGGGAGAAGAGGGGAGAATAGGAGAGGGGAGAATAGGAGAGGGGGAGAATAGGAGAGGGGGAGAATAGGAGAGGCGGAGAAGAGGAGAAGGGAGAAGAGGAGAGGGGAGAAGGGGAGAGTGGAGAAGGGGAGAAGACGAGAGTAGAGGGGGAGAGAAGAGGAGAAGAGAGGGGGAGAGGAGAGGAGAGGGGAGAAGAGGAGAAATGGAGAAGAGGAGAGGGGGAGAATAGGAGAGGGGAGAATAGGAGAGGGGAGAAGAGGAGAGGCGGAGAAGAGGAGAAGGGAGAAGAGGAGAGGGGAGAAGGGGAGAGTGGAGAAGGGGAGAAGACGAGAGTAGAGGGGGAGAGAAGAGGAGAAGAGAGGGGGAGAAGAGAGGGGTGAAGCGGAGAAGAGAGGGGGAGAAGAGAAGAGGAGATGGGAGGAGAAGAGAGTGAAAGGACATGAGAGGGAGGGAGGAGAGGAGAGGGGGAGAAGGGAGAGCGCAGAAGGAGAAGAGGAGAGGGGAGGAGAGGAGGGGAGAGAAGAGGAGAGAGGAGAAGAAGGGTGGGAGAATAGAGGGTGAGAAGAGGAGAAGAGAGGGGAGAAGAGAAGAGGGGAGAAGGAGAGAAGGAGAAGAGGAGAGGAGAGGGGAGAGAAGAGGAGAGGGGGAGAAGAAGGGTGGGAGAAGAAAGGGTGAGAAGAGGAGAGGAGAAGAGAGGGGAGAAGAAGGGAGAAGAGAGGGGGAGAAGAGGAGGGAGAGGGGAGAAGAGGAGAGGAGAGGGGAGGGGAAGAAGAGGAGAGGGGAGAAGAGGAGAGGGGGAGAAGGGGAAGAGAGGGAGAAGGAGAGAAGAGAGGGGAGAAGAGGAGAGGGGCAGAAGGGAGAAGAGGAGAGGGGGAGGAGAGGAGGGGGAGAGAAGAGGAGAAGAGAGGGAGGGGAAGAAGAGAAGAAGAGAGGAGAGTGGAAAAGAGGGGTGGTAGAAGAGATGGGAGAAGAGGAGAGGAGAGGGGAGAAGATGAGAAGAGAGGGGGGAGAGGTGGAGAGGAGAAGAAGGGGGGAGAATGCGGAAGGGGGGAGAAGAGGAGAGGGAGAGAAGAGGAGGGTGGGAGAGGAGAGGGGAGGAAAGTGGAGGAGAGGAGAGGAGAGGGGAGGAGAGGAGAGGAGAGGGGGAGAAGGGGAGAAGAGAGGGGGCAGAGAGGAGAGGGGAGAAGAGAGGGGAAAGTCACTGAGCTCTTCATTAAGGCCATTCTACTGCCAATGTTTGTCTATGGAGATTGCATGGCTGAGTGCTTGATTTATACATCTGTCAGGAAGGAGTGTGGCTGAAATAGAATCCACTAATTTGAAGGGGTGTCCACATACTTTTGTATATATAGTGTATGTACACATGGGTGTTGTTGCACCATACCAACGATAAGCCTGTCTTCCCCATCACATCATGAAAGGTCATGTTGATGTTCATTTAACCTCTGTCTCTCTCTTCCTCTGACTCCTCCCTTTCTCCTTTGTTTCTCTCTATCTCTCTGTCTCTTTCTCTCTCTTTCTCCTCTGTCTCTCTCTTTCTCCTCAGATCTCCAGGCTCAAAGCGTCAGTCCACCAGGTAGGTAGAGTATAAATCTACAGTGATTATAGCAGTTCAATATTAGTCAACTTTATTATCCCACATGGAGAAATTCATGTGTCCATACAAACCATTGTAAACCCCAATAACAAGTAGTGTTTTATGGAACTACTAATACTTGTCAACCACAAAGCACTACTGCTGTTAGAATAACAGAATCACTGTCATCATCTGTCCTCACCACTGTGTTTTCCTCTCTGCTGTTTACAGCTGAACTCTCAGTCAGACTGGTGGATGGGACCACTTCCTGTTCTGGGACAGTGGAAGTCTTCTACAGAGGAGAGTGGTCAGGTCTATGTTCTAGGTGGTGGTGGAGAATGATGAGAGAGGTTAAGGTTGTGTGTAGAGAGATGGACTGTGGGAATCCTGTATCTGAATCTAGAGGACCTCTGGTTGAAGATGGAAGAGGAGGAGTCACACTATATAGATGTAGTGGAGATGAGTCTTCTATTAGACAGTGTGACATCATAAGAGGAGGACCTGGTTTCTGTAATGGTGGATATTATCATCATGTGACCTGTTCAGGTGAGAGACTGGTCATATTGAGAGATTTATTTATACATTATACAATATTACCATGTATCATGTTTTATGTGTTTTTATTTCATTTAAATAGAGGGAGAGATGTCAGATGTATTTAAACATTATATTTGTGTTTGTCATATTGGTTTATGGGAGATGTTCATGGGCAGATCATTGTAGTTCAGATGGTACTGAAGTGAAGCTGCCTGATGGATGTCCAGCTGTTTATTTTCTATAAAGTGAAGTGAACTTATTCCTGTCTCCTGCCTGCATTATTCCCAACCCTATCCTGAGTGACTAAGAACCCATTTCTACCTCTTACAGTATCAAACATAGCAAACTACAATCTTTTATCCAACATATTTGTGTTTAGTCCTTGACAGTGTCATCAACAAAACTGATTGAATGTTCAACCAAGTCTTTTCTCCAGAGTCTGTACGGCTTGTGGATGGAGCTGGTCTCTGCTCTGGGAGAGTGGAGGTGAAGTCCAATCAGTCCTGGGCCTCAGTGTGTGAAGCTGACTTTGACCGGCAGGATGCAGAGGTAGTCTGTGGGGAGCTTGGCTGTGGGGCTCCTGCAGCTCTACAGGGGGGGCTCTATGGAGAAGGTGAGGGTCAGACCTGGGATAAAGAGTTCCAGTGTAAAGGCAAAGAGTCCCTTCTCCTGGACTGTGACACCTCAGACAGAGAAAACAACACCTGTCTACCTGGTAATGCTGTTGGACTCACCTGCTCAGGTAAGAAACAGTTTGTCACTCAATCAACATTGTTTCTCACCTGGAGTGAAGAATATGAGAGACAATATAGGTGTGTTTTAGTGAGAAAATAGTAAGATTACTGTCTCTCTCTTTTCTTTTCTCAGAGCCTGATGATGTGAGGCTGGTGGGAGGAGGCAGTCGCTGTGCTGGTGGAGTGGAGCGGTACCACCAGGGAGAGTGGAGGATTGTGGGAGCTGGAGACTGGAACCTGAGGGATGTAGCTGCAGTAGTGTGTAGACAGCTGGGTTGTGGCTCCATTGTTTCAGTTCTACCTGGAAACACCACTAGAGGGTTTAGAGTTTACTGTTCTGGCTCTGAGTCTGTACTGAGGGAGTGTAGGAGAGATTATTATCTCTTTCCTGGACTCACAGTGATCTGCTCAGGTAATAACATTATATAATAATTTTCTACTTATTTCCATACAACTTCCTCTGCACCTCTCATGATGACTGTTTAGCTTGTAAGTCTGCTTTACTAAATAGATCACTCAGTCAAGTAGGAATCAAATACAACTTAAATATCCCAGAATGCTTTTGTATTTGAGTGTTATCTCAGTGAACGTCTCTACTCACTACCACTGTCACATGTCATGTTATTGTCATATCTAAATGAGGAAAGTAGTTGAGGAGCTACGTTTTCTTTTTCTCTCCTCTTGTTCCAGATGTCCTGCTTAAGCCTGATATCAACATATGTTGTCTCAGTGACTGTAGGCCCACTACTCATGTTGCCCTGTGAGGGAGGGTGGCTAGCACTGTTACATGCTGATGTTATTGTCATATCTATAGGAAACTAGTTGAAGAGGTTTTTCTTGTTCTCTTTTATTGTTACAGATCTCCTGGTCCAGCCTGATATCTCCCTGACTGACTCAATGGGAGGGGTCTCCAGGGGCCACCAGGGGCCCGAGGTGTTCAGGGGCTACAGCTTCACCATCACCTGCTCCACTCAGCCACAGTACCCAGGAGGCTCCTTCCTCCTCACGTTCACCGGCTCCAACAGAACCCAGACCCAGCCAGCTGTCAATCACTCTGCTGCCTTCCTCTTCCCTGCTGCAGATGACTCCCACCAAGGGAACTACAGCTGTGTTTATGACAATTATGTTTTCTCTCATAACTTCTCCTCTGAGAGTGAGCTCCTCTCCCTCACCATCACAGGTAACTGAACATGAACCAGACTTATAACTTTGTCATTGACAGATTTCCCACAGATCTATGTGATGATGATCAGTCCCCTCATCAAATGTGTTTCTGTTTGCAGCCTCTCCTCTGCCAGCCTTCATCATCAGACACGTTGTAGTGCTGCTGATCCTACTGACAGCCATCACCACCTCCTACCTGTACTACAAGGTAAAGACATTTACTCAGACGTTACAAGTCATTTAAACTAGAGGGAGAGGGTGAGGGGGAGAGGGAGGGAGAGAGAATGGAGATACTAGAGAGTAAATGTCTGACTGTTGGTGCTGTGTCTCCCTAGCCCACCAGGAGGCAGAAGAGAGTGAACAGGGTGAGCAGCATGGATCTTTATGTCAATGCCATGGAGATGGTCTCTCTGAGCTCCAGAGCTGAAGCTGGACCGGGAGAGGAGAGAGCAGCCCAGGGGACGGAGTAGGAGTAGAATGAAGCTGACCCTACATGCTGATCTTAGGTCAGTTTTGTGTTTTAAATGGATGGTCAGCAGTGGACTGGTGTTTAAAATGTGGAGACAAACCTGAAGTGGTTCTAATTTTAATAACAAGTTCAGAATTAGTTTCTCTTTCTAGAACCTTGGAAGAAATCTAAAAGGAGTGACTGCAACCACCATTATTCCTTTTAGTTTGGTTTTTACCACCAGAGAAACATGGGGTTCTGGGTAACATGGGGTTCTGGGTAACATGGTGTTTTGGGTAACATGGGGATTTGGTAATATGGGGTTTTGGGTTGCATGGGGTTCTGGGTAACATGTGGATTGGGTAACATGGGGTTCTGGGTAACATGGGGTTCTGGGTAACATGGGGTTCTGGGTAACATGGGGTTCTGGGTAACATGGGGTTTGGGTAACACGTCTGTTTTGTGTTCCAGAATGAATTTAGCTTTTGTCTTAATGTCTTTATCTTATATAGTGTCTCTTAGATTCTTTATCTTATTTAGTGTCTCTTAGATTCTTTATCTTATTTAGTGTCTCTTAGATTCTTTATCTTATTTAGTGTCTCTTAGATTCTTTATCTTATTTAGTGTCTCTTAGATTCTTTATCTTATTTAGTGTCTCTTAGATTCTTTATCTTATTTAGTGTCTCTTAGATTCTTTATCTTATTTAGTGTCTCTTAGATTCTTTATCTTATTTAGTGTCTCTTAGATTCTTTATCTTATTTAGTGTCTCTTAGATTCTTTATCTTATTTAGTGTCTCTTAGATTCTTTATCTTATTTAGTGTCTCTTAGATTCTTTATCTTATTTAGTGTCTCTTAGATTCTTTATCTTATTTAGTGTCTCTTAGATTCTTTATCTTATTTAGTCTCTTAGATTCTTTATCTTATTTAGTCTCTTAGATTCTTTATCTTATTTAGTGTCTCTTAGATTCTTTATCTTATTTAGTGTCTCTTAGATTCTTTATCTTATTTAGTGTCTCTTAGATTCTTTATCTTATTTAGTGTCTCTTAGATTCTTTATCTTATTTAGTGTCTCTTAGATTCTTTATCTTATTTAGTGTCTCTTAGATTCTTTATCTTATTTAGTGTCTCTTAGATTCTTTATCTTATTTAGTGTCTCTTAGATTCTTTATCTTATTTAGTGTCTCTTAGATTCTTTATCTTATTTAGTGTCTCTTAGATTCTTTATCTTATTTAGTGTCTCTTAGATTCTTTATCTTATTTAGTGTCTCTTAGATTCTTTATCTTATTTAGTGTCTCTTAGATTCTTTATCTTATTTAGTGTCTCTTAGATTCTTTATCTTATTTAGTGTCTCTTAGATTCTTTATCTTATTTAGTGTCTCTTAGATTCTTTATCTTATTTAGTGTCTCTTAGATTCTTTATCTTATTTAGTGTCTCTTAGATTCTTTATCTTATTTAGTGTCTCTTAGATTCTTTATCTTATTTAGTGTCTCTTAGATTCTTTATCTTATTTAGTGTCTATTAGATTCTTTATCTTATTTAGTGTCTCTTAGATTCTTTATCTTGAAGTGTTTCCATTATTAGTCCATGTATTATTATAATCATCTGGTCATTCTTTGTATTTAAAAAAAATAATAATTATAAAGGGGTTTGTTGTTGTTTACCTCTCATGATGTTATTGATTATAAATGTTATGATATTGATTATTGATTACGATGTAGATTATTGTTATGATGTTGCTCTCTAAACTGCCATGTAATCAACTGAATGCTTTTAATAAAATGACAGGCTGTCAGTCTTGTGTGATTCTCCTCTTGGACAGACTACAACATACAGTAAGAATATCATGTGAATTAACATACATTAACAAACATCTGTCAGGAGGTTAGGAAGTGCATCTCAGTTTCCACCTCAGTTTGTGGGCTGTGTGCACATAGCCTGTCTTCTCTTGACAGCCAGGTACCCACCTGTATATAGTCTTGCTATTGTTATTTTTCTGCTGCTCTTTAATTACTTGTTACTTTCATTTCTTATACTTATCCATATTTTTTTTAGCTGCATTGTTGGTTAGGGGCTCATAACTAATACAATTTGATTTGATTTGAGGTCTGCCTACGGCAGCCTTTCTCAATAGCAAGGCTATGCTCACTGAGTCTGTACGTAGTCAAAGCTTTCCTTAAGTTTGGGTCAGTCACAGTGGTCAGGTATTCTGCCACTGTGTAGTCTCTGTTTAGGGCTAAATAACATTCTAGTTTGCTCTGTTTTTTGTTAATCCTTTCCAATGTGTCAAGTAATTATCTTTTTTGTTTTCTCATGATTTGATTGGGTCTAATATGTTTGCTGTCCTGGGGCTCTGTGGGGTCTGTTTGTGTTTGTGAACAGAGCACCAGGTCCAGCTTGCTTAGGGGACTCTCCTGTCTGTCTGTCTGTCTGTCTGTCTGTCTGTCTGTCTGTCTGTCTGTCTGTCTGTCTGTCTGTCTGTCTGTCTGTCTGTCTGTCTGTCTGTCTGTCTGTCTGTCTGTCTGTCTGTCTGTCTGTCTGTCTGTCTGTCTGTCTGTCTGTCTGTCTGTCTGTCTGTCTGTCTGTCTGTCTTTCTCTCTCACACACACAAATGAGGGGCTAATAATAACACCTGCTAATTCAAACAGTGGGAAACTACAAACAAACAGAAAGAGAGAAGGGAAGACATCAATGTAGTTATTTATCCTCCATAGACTATGATGTATTGTTGTCCTGGTGTGTAGTTATTTATCCTCCACATAGACTATGATGTAATGTTGTCCTGGTGTGTAGTTATTTATCCTCCATAGACTATGATGTATTGTTGTCCTGGTGTGTAGTTATTTATCCTCCATAGACTATGATGTATTGTTGTCCTGGTGTGTAGTTATTTATCCTCCATAGACTATGATGTATTGTTGTCCTGGTGTGTAGTTATTTATCCTCCATAGACTATGATGTATTGTTGTCCTGGTGTGTAGTTATTTATCCTCCACATAGACTATGATGTATTGTTGTCCTGGTGTGTAGTTATTTATCCTCCATAGACTATGATGTATTGTTGTCCTGGTGTGTAGTTATTTATCCTCCACATAGACTATGATGTATTGTTGTCCTGGTGTGTAGTTATTTATCCTCCATAGACTATGATGTATTGTTGTCCTGGTGTGTAGTTATTTATCCTCCATAGACTATGATGTATTGTTGTCCTGGTGTGTAGTTATTTATCCTCCATAGACTATGATGTATTGTTGTCCTGGTGTGTAGTTATTTATCCTCCATAGACTATGATGTATTGTTGTCCTGGTGTGTAGTTATTTATCCTCCATAGACTATGATGTATTGTTGTCCTGGTGTGTAGTTATTTATCCTCCATAGACTATGATGTAATGTTGTCCTGGTGTGTAGTTATTTATCCTCCACATAGACTATGATGTATTGTTGTCCTGGTGTGTAGTTATTTATCCTCCACATAGACTATGATGTATTGTTGTCCTGGTGTGTAGTTATTTATCCTCCACATAGACTATGATGTATTGTTGTCCTGGTGTGTAGTTATTTATCCTCCATAGACTATGATGTATTGTTGTCCTGGTGTGTAGTTATTTATCCTCCATAGACTATGATGTAATGTTGTCCTGGTGTGTAGTTATTTATCCTCCACATAGACTATGATGTATTGTTGTCCTGGTGTGTAGTTATTTATCCTCCACATAGACTATGATGTATTGTTGTCCTGGTGTGTAGTTATTTATCCTCCACATAGACTATGATGTATTGTTGTCCTGGTGTGTAGTTATTTATCCTCCACATAGACTATGATGTATTGTTGTCCTGGTGTGTAGTTATTTATCCTCCATAGACTATGATGTATTGTTGTCCTGGTGTGTAGTTATTTATCCTCCATAGACTATGATGTAATGTTGTCCTGGTGTGTAGTTATTTATCCTCCACATAGACTATGATGTATTGTTGTCCTGGTGTGTAGTTATTTATCCTCCATAGACTATGATGTAATGTTGTCCTGGTGTGTAGTTATTTATCCTCCACATAGACTATGATGTATTGTTGTCTTCCTCCTTCCTGCACACTTCAGGAAGCAGTAAATAATTTTGGGACACACCCCTGGCACAGGCCGGAGGATCTCCAAATTGACCACCTGGCAAAGGGAGCCTATAAATTCTGTGGGGCTCTATTCTGGAATATTAACTGGCGTTTGTCGCCCCCTTGTGGAAATAACCTCTTATTGATCTGGCTCGCTCTATGTACATAGATCTCTGCAGTTTGTACCTCGCAGCACACCATACAAATATTCGACGTTAAAAGCCTATATTACCGTTCTGCTAGCAGCAGGATAATATGCTGGCAGCACAACATCAGATTATTTTCTTCTAAATAAGAGTCCCCCTGCAAAGACAAGATCAACTTTGAGAATATCAATTATTTTAAGACTGTAGTTCAGTACAACTGTTTTTCACAGCAGTGCAACCACTTTTGAAACAAATAAATGGATAAGACGTATTTTAATATTATATTATTTCTACCAGCATTTCTTTAGAAAGTTTCCAAACTAAATACTGGTATGTTGAAAGCTGTTGTGTCGGCCAGTGGTTTAGTGGTGCCTGGAGAAGTGGGTATACAGTACTCTAATTTAGTAAAACATTTTCCAAACGGCCCAGTGAAGGAAAGGCCCTCTGTGTGAAAAGCATGAGAAACAGTGATATACACTCTGAATGACCTAAAATGATAAATCCAATATTGGTCTTTCACAGTCAGGCCAACCCAAGCTGTTCTGTTCAGTAGGATAATAGTAGACCAACCCAAGCTGTACTGTTCAGTAGGATAATAGTAGTCCAACCCAAGCTGTACTGGTCAGTAGGATAATAGTAGACCAACCCAAGCTGTACTATTCAGTAGGATAATAGTAGACCAATCCAAGCTGTACTGTTCAGTAGGATAAGAGTAGACCAACCCAAGCTGTACTGTTCAGTAGGATAATAGTAGACCAATCCAAGCTGTACTGTTCAGTAGGATAATAGTAGACCAATCCAAGCTGTACTGTTCAGTAGGATAATAGTAGGCCAACCCAAGCTGTACTGTTCAGTAGAATAATAGTAGACCAACCCAAGCTGTACTGTTCAGTAGGATAATAGTAGACCAACCCAAGCTGTACTGTTCAGTAGGATAATAGTAGACCAATCCAAGCTGTACTGTTCAGTAGGATAATAGTAGACCAATCCAAGCTGTACTGTTCAGTAGGATAATAGTAGACCAACCCAAGCTGTACTGTTCAGTAGGATAATAGTAGGCCAACCCAAGCTGTACTGTTCAGTAGAATAATAGTAGACCAAACCAAGCTGTACTGTTCAGTAGGATAATAGTAGACCAACCCAAGCTGTACTGTTCAGTAGGATAATAGTAGACCAACCCAAGCTGTACTGTTCAGTAGGATAATAGTAGACCAACCCAAGCTGTACTGTTCAGTAGGATAATAGTAGACCAACCCAAGCTGTACTGTTCAGTAGGATAATAGTAGACCAAACCAAGCTGTACTGTTCAGTAGGATAATAGTAGACCAACCCAAGCTGTACTGTTCAGTAGGATAATAGTAGACCAACCCAAGCTGTACTGGTCAGTAGGATAATAGTAGACCAACCCAAGCTGTACTGTTCAGTAGGATAATAGTAGACCAACCCAAGCTGTACTGTTCAGTAGGATAATAGTAGACCAACCCAAGCTGTACTATTCAGTAGGATAATAGTAGACCAACCCAAGCTGTACTGTTCAGTAGGATAATAGTAGACCAACCCAAGCTGTACTATTCAGTAGGATAATAGTAGACCAACCCAAGCTGTACTGTTCAGTAGGATAATAGAATAACTATTATTGAAACAGAGAAACTGAGTCAGAAATTCACAGGTTTCAAAATTTCTTTAATTTTTTTTCTGGTTTTTGTTCTCCAAGTCTGACTTTTTTTAAACAGAAAAACAATACAATTGTATGTTCTAAGTACATAACAATGCTTAAACCACATCAGGAGACCACGTTTGAGGTTTGGGAAAAATGCAAAATGTTGATTAAAGGGGAACATAGCACTAATGGTTGGATTAGCAGTGTTAATATATAGTACAGGCACCTAGCACTATTGTTGGATTAGCAGTGTTTATATAGTACAGGCACCAAGCACTAGTGTTGGATTAGCAGTGTTTCTGTAGTACAGGCTCCTAGCACTATTGTTGGATTAGCAGTGTTTCTGTAGTACAGGCACCAGCACTATTGTTGGATTAGCAGTGTTTATATAGTACAGGCACCAAGCACTAGTGTTGGATTAGCAGTGTTTCTGTAGTACAGGCTCCTAGCACTATTGTTGGATTAGCAGTGTTTATATAGTACAGGCACCTAGCACTATTGTTGGATTAGCAGTGTTTATATAGTACAGGCACCTAGCACTATTGTTGGATTAGCAGTGTTTCTGTAGTACAGGCACCTAGCACTATTGTTGGATTAGCAGTGTTGATATAGTACAGGCACCTAGCACTATTGTTGGATTAGCAGTGTTTCTATAGTACAGGCACCTAGCACTATTGTTGGATTAGCAGTGTTTATATAGTACAGACACCTAGCACTATGGTTGGATTAGCAGTGTTTCTGTAGTACAGGCACCTGGTGTAACCAACTTCACACAGCCCCCCAGAAGAAAGGCACACGGACACCCACACTTCAGGTTGACTCAGTTTTTATCTGCAGTAAAATAAATCAAACAGTGATGACAGGCCCTGACAGGACGGTCACAGCCACACGTTCACTGGTTAGGTAGGACACAATATACCATTTAGATAGGAGCAACATTAGTGATACATGGTTAGGTAGGACACAATATATCATTTAGATAGGAACAACAGTAGTGATACATGGTTAGGTAGGACACAAGATATCATTTAGATAGTAGCAACTGTAGTGATACATGGTTAGGTAGGACACAAGATATCATTTAGATAGGAACAACAGTAGTGACACATGCCCTCAATGTGAATTGATATTAATCCATAAATACAGAGCACAAGTACAACCCTTTTTATATAAACATTTTAAGGTAGTAATAAAATAAACATGAAGTTAATATTTCAATAAGTCACCTGCTAGTAAATCACCTGCTGGTAATAGCTGGCGAGACACATTGTAGTGCAGTGACCAACGGTGCTAGTTAGCTCGTCATTAACACGGCTAGCTAAACAAGCAGAAACCTGGTTAACTTGCTGAAATAGGTCTTCAATTTATGAACGGCAAAATAAATATATACATAGCCACATTCGCCATTGACTTTAGGATATATGAACCAGTTTTCCAAAACCACTATTGTGTTATAGAGTTTTAAACAGTTTTTATATATAGAGGAAGAGGACTGGAACCTGCTGTCAGAATATCTCTCTCAGCCTGACGAGCAGGCAGACCAACTTCCCAAATAGGGGAGAACCACTCAAAACCCACTAGCTCTAGTTAATAACACAGCATAGTAGGCTATTGGTTGACAGACTGCCGCTGATCACATCACCGCCAGCCAGGGACGTCACTAGACATTAATGATTAGGGGGGCTAAGTCTCTTTTAGGGGTTCTGGCATACTCCCTCCGGTCCGTTTATTGTTAGCTAGCAGTCTCAAGCCACAGAAGTAGCTAACGTTAACTTAAACGTTGCATGTACACTAGATAGTGGTAAACTGCTGAGGCCGCCCATTGTGACTCGCTTGTGGACGTGCTGGCAGCATATGGCAGCATATTTGATTGTGCGTCAAGAATTCAGCACAGCAAGTTTGTATGAAGATCTGGTTATTAAAGGGGTACATAGTTCAATAGTAATATCCTCTAAAACGCTCTGGTGACTAACAAACTGCTGCCCTGTTTCCAATTATCCACATGGCTGGCAGAACCTATTCAACTAAGTAAATACATTACAAAAATGTTTAAAAATCGATGTATTATTAGCTAACTAGCTACAGTGCAGGCTAACACAAATTAGCTGCTAAATTAACTAGCTAGTTAGCTATCTTGCCAACGTTATATACTGTATAGATAGCTAGCCAAGTGAATTAAATATCACCAGCTTCCTAACATCATATTAGCTCGGTATCTTGATGTATTTATCACTGTAAAAAACTAACTCCAAATGCATTTGTAGGTAGCTAGCTAACAGCCTTGGAGGGTGAAACGATAGCAGCCCCAACTGTCAAAGTGAGAGAGTAGACTATTCTGGATAGGGAAGGTACTTTTGTGTAGTTCCTGTCCCTAGAAGTGATGATGGAGATTATAGTAACATTATATTCAGTCGTGTATAATTTGACTATAATGAAGTGTTTCTTGTGAGGTTTTCGGTCCTCAGATACAGAGAGCTGTGAAAGCCTGTCTACATATGAAGATGTCCTAATGAAGACCAGTGGTTCTCGCTTTAACTACCTTATTTTCTCAATAACAGTCTCTCTCCTTCACTTCATCCCTCTCTCCCCTTCTCCCTAAATCCTCTAGGTTATATCAGCTGTGTCGGTGAACCCCTCCTGCATCTGAACTGGCTACATAGAGGGCACAGCATGATCAGATTTGAGAGGTCACTTGGTCAGGTCAACAGGAAGTATTATTAAAGAGATGCTTTACATTGAAATACAGATAGGTCAGTTTTGCATTTCACCTCCTGATTGATGTTAGATTAAAAAATAAAAACGAGGCTTAAATATGCTCTCTCTCTCATCTGTCTCTCGTCTGCAGATATGTTTTGATGTGAGAGGATGCCAACCCCCAGTCCCATCATCGCCACCTCACCTGCTTTTAAGAACCTTTGGGCCGACGAGAGACACTATTGTTTAATTGTGATGAACTGAGAGAATATTTAGGTAGCACTGTGATTCATTAATCATGTGCTGCCTTCCCTGCTCCTATGTGCTTACCTCTTTCCCTTTCTGTCTTTTACACCTCTTTCTTCCTCTGTTTTTATAATGCACAACACATCTGCATTGAAGTACAGATTGAATTTGTAATTATAACACTTGGATAAATGAGCTTTTCAATAAAGCATTTCACATTCTCTACTGGTTGAAATTAAGTCTCATTTGATGAAATACTCCACCTATCCTGTGTTTATCAGATCAATGCAGATGAAGGGCATTAGATATTGAGATGAACCGGTTTGAGACTATTTACATGATGCATAGGAAGTGTAGTGTACTGTTTTTCTGTATATATGAATTACAAATCAGCCTTTAACTATTTAAATCCTGTTTCTAGTCTATTAGTTACAATGTGTAACCATTGATGTCCCAGGACCAAGATCGGTAAACACTGTTGAAGTGTATAATTGTAATACATACAGTTGAAGTCTGACGTTTACATACACTTAGCTTGGAGTCATTAAAACTCGTTTTTCAACCACTCCACAAATTTCTTGTTAACAAACTATAGTTTTGGCAAGTCGTTTAGGACATCTACTTTGTGCATTACAAGTCATTTTTCCAACAATTGTTTACAGAGATTATTTCACTTATAATTCACTGTATCACAATTCCAGTGGGTCAGAAGTTTACATACACTAAGTTGACTGTGCCTTTAAACAGCTTGGAAAATTCCAGAAAATTATGTCATGGCTTTATAAGCTTCTGATATGCCAATTGACATCATTTGAGTCAATTGGAGGTGTACCTGTGGATGTATTTCAAAGCCTACCTTCAAACTCAGTACCTCTGTGCTTGACATCACGGGAATATCAAAAGAAATCAGCCAATACCTCAGAAAAAAATTGTAGACCTTCACAAGTCTGGTTCATCCTTGGGAGCAATTTCCAAATGCCTGAAGGTACCATGTTCATCTGTACAAGCAATAGTATGCAAGTATAAACAACACGGGACCACGCAGCCGTCATTCCGCTCAGGAAGAAAACACGTTCTGTCTCCTAGAGATTAAAATACTTTGGTGTGAAAAGTGCAAATCAATCCCAGAACAGCAAAGGACCTTGCGAAGATGCTGGAGGAAACAGGTACAAAATGATCTATATTCACAGTAAAACGAGTCCTACATCAACATAACCTGAAAGGTTGCTCAGCAAGGAAGAAGCCACTGCTCCAAAACCAGCATAAAAAAATAAGACTACGGTTTGCAACTGCACATGGGGACAAAGATCGTACTTTTTGGAGAAATGTCCTCTGGTCTGATGAATCAAAAATACAACTGTTTGGCCATAATGACTAGAGGTCGACCGATTTATGCGTTTTCAACGCCGATACCGATTAATCAGCCGATTTTTTTTGTGTATATATATATATATACTGCTCAAAAAAATAAAGGGAACACTAAAATAACACATCCTAGATCTGAATGAATGAAAGAATCTTATTAAATACTTTTTTCTTTACATAGTTGAATGTGCTGACAACAAAATCACACAAAAATAATCAATGGAAATCCAATTTATCAACCCATGGAGGTCTGGATTTGGAGTCACACTCAAAATTAAAGTGGAAAACCACACTACAGGCTGATCCAACTTTGATGTAATGTCCTTAAAACAAGTCAAAATGAGGCTCAGTAGTGTGTGTGGCCTCCACGTGCCTGTATGACCTCCCTACAACGCCTGGGCATGCTCCTGATGAGGTGGCGGATGGTCTCCTGAGGGATCTCCTCCCAGACCTGGACTAAAGCATCTGCCAACTCCTGGACAGTTTGTGGTGCAACGTGGCGTTGGTGGATGGAGCGAGACATGATGTCCCAGATGTGCTCAATTGGATTCAGGTCTGGGGAACGGGCGGGCCAGTCCATAGCATCAATGCCTTCCTCTTGCAGGAACTGCTGACACACTCCAGCCACATGAGGTCTAGCATTGTTTGCATTAGGAGGAACCCAGGGCCAACTCCACCAGCATATGGTCTCACAAGGGGTCTGAGGATCTCATCTCGGTACCTAATGGCAGTCAGGCTACCTCTGGCGAGCACATGGAGGGGTGTGCGGCCCCCCAAAGAAATGCCACCCCACACCATGACTGACCCACCGCCAAACCGGTCATGCTGGAGGATGTTGCAGGCAGCAGAACGTTCTCCACGGCGTCTCCAGACTCTGTCACGTCTGTCACATGTTCTCAGTGTGAACCGGCTTCATCTGTGAAGAGCACAGGGCGCCAGTGGCGAATTTGCCAATCTTGGTGTTCTCTGGCAAATGCCAAACGTCCTGCACGGTGTTGGGCTGTAAGCACAACCCCTACCTGTGGACGTCGGGCCCTCATACCACCCTCATGGAGTCTGTTTCTGACCGTTTGAGCAGACATATGCACATTTGTGGCCTGCTGGAGGTCATTTTGCAGGGCTCTGGCAGTGCTCCGGCAGTGCTCCTCCTTGCACAAAGGCGGAGGTAGCGGTCCTGCTGCTGGGTTGTTGCCCTCCTACGGCCTCCTCCACGTCTCCTGATGTACTGGCCTGTCTCCTGGTAGCGCCTCCATGCTCTGGACACTACGCTGACAGACACAGCAAACCTTCTTGCCACAGCTCGCATTGATGTGCCATCCTGGATGAGCTGCACTACCTGCGCCACTTGTGTGGGTTGTAGACTCCGTCTCATGCTACCACTAGAGTGAAAGCACCGCCAGCATTCAAAAGTGACTTAAACATCAGCCAGGAAGCATAGGAACTGAGAAGTGGTCTGTGGTTAACACCTGAAGAACCACTCCTTTATTGGGGGTGTCTTGCTAATTGCCTATAATTTCCACCTGTTGTCTATTCCATTTGCACAACAGCATGTGACATTTATTGTCAATCAGTGTTGCTTCCTAAGTGGACAGTTTGATTTCACAGAAGTGTGATTGACTTGGAGTTACATTGTGTTTTTTAAGTGTTCCCTTTATTTTTTTGAGCAGTGTATATATATATATATATATATATGTAAAAATGACAATTACAACAATACTGAATGAACAATTTTATTTTAACTTTTAATATAATACATCAATCAAATCAATTTAGTCTCGAATAAATAATGAAACATGTTCAATTTGGTTTAAATAATGCAAAAACAAAGTGTTGGAGAAGAAAGTAAAAGTGCAATATGTGCCAGCCTAATCTCAGGTGTTGATAGGCTTGAAGTCATAAACATCACAATGCTTCAAGCACAGCGAAGAGCTGCTGGCAAATGCAGGAAAGTGCTGTTTGAATGAATGCTTACGAGCCTGCTGCTGCCTCCCACCGCTCAGTCAGACTGCTCTATGAAATATCAAATCATAGAGTTAATTATAATATAATAACACACAGAAATACGAGCCTTAGGTCGTTAATATGGTCAAATCCGGAACTATCATTTAGAAAACAAAACGTTTATTCTTTCAGTGAAATATGGAACCGTTCAATATTTTTATTTAAGGTCAAATGTACTGTAACTGTCTAGTTGTGAAGAGAATCTAAATATGTTGTTTACTGATCTCCTCTCCATTCTAGCACCATACGTTCTGTTGTTTACTGATCTCCTCTCCATTCTAGCACCATACGTTCTGTTGTTTACTGATCTCCTCTCCATTCTAGCACCATACGTTCTGTTGTTTACTGATCTCCTCTCCATTCTAGCACCATACGTTCTGTTGTTTACTGATCTCCTCTCCATTCTAGCCCCATACGTTATTCAGAAGCTGGTCAGCATATGAATAGAATCCATCTTCTCTCACCGTCTCCCCACAAGACCTACATCACACAAGATGCTTCAGAATAACGACAACAACAACAACAACAACAACAAGCTGGTGTAAATGCTTTTAGAAAAAAACATTAATTTGGAAACATTATGAAAAAGTTAATGTCTCCACCATGAATGTTTAAGTTATATATTCTACCAAGTGTTAATGTCACCACCATGGATGTTTAAGTTATATAGTCTACCAAGTGTTAATGTCTCCACCATGGATGTTTAAGTTATATAGTCTACCAAGTGTTAATGTCTCCACCATGGATGTTTAAGTTATATATTCTACCAAGTGTTAATGTCTCCACCATGGATGTTTAAGTTATATAGTCTACCAAGTGTTAATGTCTCCACCATGGATGTTTAAGTTATATATTCTACCAAGTGTTAATGTCTCCACCATGGATGTTAAACTTCATCGGGGTAGGGGGCAGTATTTTGACGTCCGGATGAAATTATTAAATCTATTATTAGTAGATTTGGATAGAACAACATCAAATCGTTATCCAAAGTTATTTTTGCAAGAAAAGACTTAGGTCATGGAAGTAGATGGGAATTTTTCTAATATAAAGTCAGAGTTGTAGCCATTAAATGTGCCAAAGTGCTGATGCACTTAAAGACCCTTAGAGAAAAAGAGTTGATGAGCAAGGTTGACAGTTTTCTAAAGAAGAGAATCTATCTGAAGAAGAAGAGTCTGTATTTAAGTCTTTACAACTAGAATTAGAAAGAAGAAGAGTCTGTATTTAAGTCTTTACAACTAGAATTAGAAAGAAGAAGAGTCTGTATTTAAGTCTTTACAACTAGAATTAGAAAGAAGAAGAGTCTGTATTTAAGTCTTTACAACTAGAATTAGAAAGAAGAAGAGTCTGTATTTAAGTCTTTACAACTAGAATTAGAAAGAAGAAGAGTCTGTATTTAAGTCTTTACAACTAGAATTAGAAAGAAGAAGAGTCTGTATTTAAGTCTTTACAACTAGAATTAGAAAGAAGAAGAGTCTGTATTTAAGTCTTTACAACTAGAATTAGAAAGAAGAAGTCTGTATTTAAGTCTTTACAACTAGAATTAGAAAGAAGAAGAGTCTGTATTTAAGTCTTTACAACTAGAATTAGAAAGAAGAAGAGTCTGTATTTAAGTCTTTACAACTACAATTAGAAAGAAGAAGAGTCTGTATTTAAGTCTTTACAACTAGAATTAGAAAGAAGAAGAGTCTGTATTTAAGTCTTTACAACTAGAATTAGAAAGAAGAAGAGTCTGTATTTAAGTCTTTACAACTAGAATTAGAAAGAAGAAGAGTCTGTATTTAAGTCTTTACAACTAGAATTAGAAAGAAGAGGAGTCTGTATTTAAGTCTTTACAACTAGAATTAGAAAGAAGAAGAGTCTGTATTTAAGTCTTTACAACTAGAATTAGAAAGAAGAAGAGTCTGTATTTAAGTCTTTACAACTAGAATTAGAAAGAAGAAGAGTCTGTATTTAAGTCTTTACAACTAGAATTAGAAAGAAGAAGAGTCTGTATTTAAGTCTTTACAACTAGAATTAGAAAGAAGAAGAGTCTGTATTTAAGTCTTTACAACTAGAATTAGAAAGAAGAAGAGTCTGTATTTAAGTCTTTACAACTAGAATTAGAGAGAAGAAGAGTCTGTATTTAAGTCTTTACAACTAGAATTAGAGAGAAGAAGAGTCTGTATTTAAGTCTTTACAACTAGAATTAGAAAGAAGAAGAGTCTGTATTTAAGTCTTTACAACTACAATTAGAAAGAAGAAGAGTCTGTATTTAAGTCTTTACAACTAGAATTAGAACAGCTTTACGCGGGTCAAAGGGTGCCTTTGTAAGGTCAAGAGCAAAATGGATTGAAGAGGGGGAAGAAACAATAGTTACTTTTTTGCACTTGAAAAGAGAAACTACAAAAGAAAATATAGAAAACTGCACTCAAAATTAACAATGTTTTATGCAAAGATCCCATTACAATATTATCATTTGTCAATTCCTTTTATGAAAACCTTTACAGCTCTCAATTTCAGGAAGATGGTTGTGAAAGCTACATTTGCCACATTCAGAATTATGTCCCTGTAATTGAGGATCATTTCCACTCAGTTTGCGATTCACCTGTGTCAATTTAAGAAATTAGAGAGGCTCTGAATTCAATGAAAAAAAGGGAAATAACCAGGTCTCCCTTAATGCTATAACTGCATTTTCTATTGCATCAGGATTAAAATGGAATGTTTCTAAATGTGAAATCTTATGTTTATTTGACTCTGATGATAAAGAAATAGAAAATATTCCTGTAAAGTACTGTGTTTAAAATTTAGGAATACATCTGTCAAAAAAACACTTAGTCAGACAACATATGAATTTCTCTCCTAAAATTAAGAAAACCAAAAATATATTTAATGATTGTCTACAAAGAGATCTTTCTATACTTGGGAGAGTGCTTCTGTCCAAGGCAGAGGGACTGTCTCGTTTTGTGTACCCCTAATTATCTTTATTTGTAAATCCTTCTACTTGTAAAGAGATCAATAAGACCTTTCTTGACTTCATCTGTAAAAATAAGTCTCACAAACTGAAAAAGTCAGTCCTTTCTAATAAAAGAGGTGAAGGAGGTCTGGAAGTGTTGGACTTTGTTGACATAAATAACACTTTCAAGATCAACTGGTTGAAAAGATGCTTGATCAATTCTGATTCAATATGGTATTTCATTCCAAATAATGTGTTTAATAAGTTGGGAGGTCTTCAATATTTACTGAAATGTAAATAAATTCCTGAAAGATTACCCGCTAAATAGCTAGGTTTCACCAACAAGCTTTAATGGCCTGGAAAATATGTTTCCTGCACAATTATTCCCCACATAAAGCTCTTTTGTGGAATAATTCAGACATAACTGTAAGGAATAAGTCATTGTTCTACCCCAGCTGGCATGAGAGGAATATTGACTTTGTTCTTGATGTTTTCATCAACAAGGGTAATATTCTTACATATGAACAATTTATAACATTGAAAGAGTTTCCAATACCTTTCAGAGAGTTTATTTCTGTGATCAAAGCCGTTCCCAGTGGTCTAACTACACTAATGAAAACTCATCTTAGCTTTGGTGATGATCACAAAGCTTATCCAGACCTCAGATTGGAAGGCGTGGGCTTACTTGAGAAATCTTGTTGTAATAAATATATAAGACGAATTCTCCATTCACAAAACCAACTTACACCAAGAGGAAAATGTTTCTGGAACATGCTTATCCCTGACATTGTCTGGGAAAATGCATGGTTAAGGCCTAACAAAGATTGTATACCAAACTAAGTTAAGGAAGTGCACTTTAAAATTTTACATCAGATATATCCATGTAATTCTATGATATCCACATTTATGGCTATTGATGATATCTGCGTTTTCTGTGAAAAAGAAGGTGAGAATCTGTCCGACTTCAAATCAAATGTATTTATATAGCCCTTCTTACATCAGAAACCCAGCCTAAAACAATGCAGGTGTAGAAGCACTTGTTCTTTAATGAAAATTTGTGTCAGAATTTTGGGAAAACCTTGCAAAATACTTATTTACCATTATGAACACTGTCTATGTTTTTGACATGAAAGAAATAATATGTTACTATATGTTACTATTGCAATGATAACAAGACCATTGAAATGATTGTGAATATTTTTATTCTTGTTGCCAAATACTTTATACAAAGACAAAAATTCCAAAATTCTATACCAAAATTACACATTTTTCTGATTGAATTTAACTATCTTATTAAAACATTAACCCCAGTGAATAACAACAAGAATAACATTTTCCTGAATCATTATAGATTTTTTCAGAGTGATTACAATTGCACTAGAATTGTTTATTTTTTTATTACTTCATTGATATGTTTTAGTATTTTCTCGTTAATAGCTGCGTTCTGTTTTGTATGATGTAACAATGTAAATTGTTGATCTGTATTTTAAATAAAAAATATATAAATAAATAAAAAATAAAAAGAGACACATCGCCTTCTGCTGACTGTAGTGGGAAACGCAGTTGAGGAACCAAATGTTTATTTTTCATTTATTCCATAAAAGTTGATTATTATATTAAGTCGTTCAAAGAGAAGCATGTGTTGATTGATTCGTGTTTAATGAGTGATAATTTAAAACAAACTTTAGACCCACTACATATTTGCATTGAACCATACTTCTGACATGGATCATTTTGACCCCAGAGGCATATCTTTTATCATAGCCAAAATGTGGTTTATTAAATTTTTCATGCCTTTGTCAATCAACTTGATCTTAATACATCTAAATCATGGTTTAGTGTTTCTGTATCAATATGGACTTTTAACAAATTCAAATCCTTTGGAGTAATTTTGACTCCAGCCAAAAGCACCTTGGATAAATAGGACGTTTATTTCAAATCAAAATCAAATCACATTTTATTGGTCACATACACGTGTTTAGCAAATGTTATTGCGGGTGTAGCAAAATGCTTGTGTTTCTAGCTCCGACAGTGCAGTAATATCTAACAAGTAATATCTAACAATTTCACAACATATACCCAATACACACAAATCTAAGTATTTGAATCTAGGTTTCTCTGTAGACATGATCCATCCCACCAGAGGGTGGAGGGGCACCTGTATCAGTGGTTTTGACCAGATAGGCACCTGCAGACACACAGTATAGTGCCTCCCAAGTACTCTCCTAAGATTAGACTTTTCTATATCAAGTATCACGTGACTGTGTACAAAACTGCCAGCGGTAGAAAACTCTGCCACCACTCTGCCAGTGGTAGAATACTGCCAGCGGAATACAGTGCATTCATTAAGTTTTCAGACCCCTTCACTTTTTCAACATTTGTTACATTACAGCCTTATTCTAACATTTTTGAATTTTTTCCCCTCATCAATCTACACACAACACCCCATAATGACAAACCATTTGCAAATGTATTTACTTAAGTGTTCAGACCCTTTGCTATAAGACTCGAAATTGCTTTCAGGTGCATCCTGTTTCCATTAATCATCCTTGATGTTTCAGATCTGGGGAAAGGTACCAAAAAATGTCTGCATCATTGAAGGTCCCCAAGAACACAGTGACGTCCATCATTCTTAAATTTAAAAGTTTGGAACCACCAAGACTCTTCCTAGAGCTGGCCACCCGGCCAAACTGAGCAATTTTGGTATTTTATTAGGATCCCCATTAGCTGTTGCAAAAGCAGCAGCTACTCTTCCTGGGGTCCACACAAAACATGACATAATACAGATCAACAGACAAGAACAGCTCAAAGACAAGAACTACATACATTTGGGAGAAGGGCCTTGGTTAGGGAGGTGACCAAGAACCTGATGGTTACTCTGACAAAGCTCCAGAGTTCTTCTGTGTAGATGGGAGAACCTTCCAGAAGGACAACCATCTCTGCAGCACTCCAACAATCAGGCCTTTATGGTAGAGTGGCCAGACGGAAGCCACTCCTCAGTAAAAGGCTCATGACAGAACGCTTGGAGTTGCCAAAAAGCACCTAAAGGACTCTCAGACCTGGATGAAACCAGGCACCATCCCTACGGTGAAGCATGGTGGTGGCAGCATCATGCTGTGGGGATGTTTTTCAGTGGCAGGGACTGGCAGACTAGTCAGGATTGAGGGAAAGATGAACGGAGCAAAGTACAAAGATTTTTCCACTGATGAGGCTCATAGAACAGGGGGAAAACGATTAGGCTTCTAAATTGTGACATCATTAAAATACTCCTACTACAATGTTAAAACATTCTACACTGTGACATAATTTCATTGATATCATGAAACAACTCCTTCATGTATGTATTTTCTGATGTTTGATCAGAGATCTTTTATCAGAGTATCTCTTGTGACATTGATTACAGCTATAAGATTTCTCTCCTGTGTGTGTTCTCTGGTGTGATATCAGGCTGTTTGAATGAGTAAAACTCTTCCCACATTGAGTACAGTCATAAGGTTTCTCTACTGTGTGTATTTTCTGATGTGATTTTAAATCTGTTGAACTAACAAAACTCTTTCCGCAGTCAGAGCAGTGGTAAGGTTTCTCTCCTGTGTGTGTTCTCAGATGTACTATCAGGCAGCTTGACTGAGTAAAACTCTTCCCACATTGATCACAGCTATAAGATTTCACTCCTGTGTGTGCTCTCAAATGTACTATCAGCCAGCTTGAGTGATGAAAACTCTTCCCACATTGATCACAGCTATAAGGTTTCTCTCCAGTGTGTATTCTCTGGTGAGTTTTCAGGCAGCTTGACTGAGTAAAACTCTTCCCACATTGATCACAGCTATAAGGTTTCTCTCCGGTGTGAATTCTCATGTGTACTTTTAGTGATTCTGATCTTAAGTAACTCTTCCCACAATCAAAACAGTAGTGAGATTTCTCTCCTGTGTGTACTCGCTGGTGTATTTTAAGTTCTGATGAAGATTTGCAACGTTTCCCACAGTCAGAGCAGCATTGAGATTTCTTCCCTGTGGGTCTCTGCAGGGTGTTTCTTGAGGTGATATGATCTGGAGAGACTCTTCTCTGCCTCGTTAGCATCATCATGTTGAGGCTCCCCAGAGGATCCAAGATAGTCACGTCTCGCTCCTGTGTGAACAACAAGCCAGACAGATGGTTAAAGGCCCACAACAGCAGAAATCTATTGTAAAAGGTGATGCCAACAGCGTAGCCATGATGTTATACAACAATTGACGTCTGTAATGAATGTTAAAATTACTTCACAATTGTCTTAAGACAGTCAAGTGAGCAACAATAGTCATATTTAGTCTTGTTTTCACATTAGTAGTAACATCAATGATTTTAGGCTAGAAATAAGTAAAGGTTGTTGAAATCCTAAGCAGTGTGCCAGACGACATTTGGTCTCCAATATAGGCCCCTTTCTGTGTGACAAGGGCGATGCACACGCAATTTGGTTGCAGAAACACCTCCCTGCTAATGAGGAAACCACTAGTTATGGATGTTGTATATCTGTCTGGAGCAAAAATGGTGAGCAAAGATTTTAGTTTTTCCACAATGTATTCTGAATATTACAACACACTATCAGTGCAAGATCAGGAGTGCTGCTCAAGGAAACTCACATTAAGCTCTGTGTCTATTCACTAATTCACCACCGTGGGGGAAAACTCAGGGCAGTTCTCATAGGCTGACAGCAAATATAGCCTCCATTTCCAGGTTGCTTATGAGTGCATTTCACACTACTTTGGATTATAATTGTAAGGCTCGTTTGAATGTCCTGATTTATATAATGTTTATGTTATTGTTGAAAATGTACTACTTTATATTTAAAAACGTCTTCAACCAGTAAAATGCTCTTTGGCTCGTTTTCCATCAGCCTGACAATGAGGGTTTGTCCACTAAGTGTTTAACAAATTGACCCATAACTTCACCTAACAATAACATAGACCTACTGTAGGACCCATAACTTCACCTAACAACAACATAGACCTACTGTAGGACCCATAACTTCACCTAACAATAACATAGACCTACTGTAGGACCCATAACTTCACCTAACAACAACATCGACCTACTGTAGGACCCATAACTTCACCTAACAACAACATAGACCTACTGTAGGACCCATAACTTCACCTAACAATAACATAGACCTATGATTATAAATCTTGTAATATTTCAGGTGAAACATGGAAACTAAAATGTCTGTCATCACATTTCATAAGCTGGTCACCAGATAATTTTGTGAATAATCCCACTAGGCTACTCTGTAATGTGTTGTCATTCTAAATGTCCTGAATGAAGGAAAATAGCTCTGTGTGTTGTACAATAGCCTATTCATCAAGGAACAGTTCTCTACACATTATGAGCTAAGTATCTCCATGTCCAAACAGAGTAATGAGACACTACTGTAAATCAAGCAGACAATATCACATTATAAACATCAATATGTTTGGGATATTGGATCCAACATGGAGCACGGCATAACTGTCTTTACCGGTGTAATTAATGAAGAGTACCAACTGTCAGGCCCCGTGTGGCTCAGTTGGTAGAGCATGGTGTTTGCAACGCCAGGGTTGTGGGTTCCATTCCCACGGGGGACCTGAAAGACGCAAATCGCCGTCTGCTGACTGGATGGAAAACGCTGCTGAGAGAAATATTATTTTAAATGGATTTCATTAATTAATAGCTAGCTACTGTCGGTCTATACTGCTCCTACATGGTGTAACAATACATCATGTAGATGTATATAATGAACAGACTAGGTCTATACTGTTCCTACAGGGTGTAACAATACATCATGTAGATGTATATAATGAACAGACTAGGTCTATACTGCTCCTACATGGTGTAACAATACATCATGTAGATGTATATAATGAACAGACTAGGTCTATACTGCTCCTACATGGTGTAACAATACATCATGTAGATGTACACTACCAATCTAAAGTTTGGGATCACTTAGAAATGTCCTTGTTTTTAAAAAAAATCACATTTTTTGTCCATTAAAATAACATCAAATTTATCAGAAATACAGTGTAGACATTGTTAATGTTGTAAATGACTATTGCAGCTGGAAACGGCAGATTTTTTAAATGGAATATCTACATAGACGTACAGAGGCCCATTATCAGCAACCATCACTCCTGTGTTACAATGGCACGTTGTGTTGGTAATCCAAGTTTATCATTTTAAAAGGCTAATTGATCATTAGAAAACCCTTTTGCAATTATGTTAGCACAGCTGAAAACTGTTGTGCTGATTTAACAAAGCTTTTGTAAACAGGGTTTACAATCAGGCAGTAGAACAACAATAATCATCACCCTCTTGACCAATCTTCCCTCCCCTTAACATGGGGTTGATTCAGACCCTGTTTTTTATTTATTTTAACTATTGTCTACATGGTACAGATCTAGGATCAGTTTTAACTATTGTCTACATGGTACAGATCTAGGATCAGTTTTAACTATTGTCTACATGGTACAGATCAAGGATCAGTTTTAACTATTGTCTACATGGTACAGATCTAGGATCAGTTTTAACTATTGTCTACATGGTACAGATCTAGGATCAGTTTTAACTATTGTCTACATTGTACAGATCTAGGATCAGTTTTAACTATTGTCTACATGGTACAGATCTAGGATCAGTTTTAACTATTGTCTACATTGTACAGATCTAGGATCAGTTTTAACTATTGTCTACATGGTACAGATCTAGGATCAGTTTTAACTATTGTCTACATGGTACAGATCTAGGATCAGTTTTAACTATTGTCTACATGGTACAGATCTAGGATCAGTTTTAACTATTGTCTACATGGTACAGATCTAGGATCAGTTTTAACTATTGTCTACATTGTACAGATCTAGGATCAGTTTTAACTATTGTCTACATTGTAGAATAATAGTGGAGATATTGAAACTTTGAAATCACACATATGGAATCATGTAGTAACCAAACAAGGGTTAAACAAATAAAAATATATGTTATGTGGGAAGAGTTTTTCAACATCTAGCTATCTAACTATACACCAGAGAACACACACAGGAGAGAAATCGTATAGCTGTGATCAATGTGGGAAGAGTTTTACTCAGCTAAACAACCTGATAGGACACCAGCATACACACACAGGAGAGAAATCCTATGGCTGTGATCAGTGTGTCAAGAGTTTTTATACATCTAGCCAGCTGACTTCACACCAGAGAACACACACAGGAGAGAAACCTCTTAGCTGTGATCAATGTGACAAGAGACACTCTGACAAAAGATCTCTGATCAAACATCAGAAAATACATACATGAAGGAGTTGTTTCATGATATCAATTAAATGATGTCACAATGTAGAATGTTTTAACATTGTAGTAGGAGTATTTTAATGATGTCACAATGTAGAATGTTTTAACATTGTAGTAGGAGTATTTTAATGATGTCATAATGTAGAATGTTTTAACATTGTAGTAGGAGTATTTTAATGACGTCACAATGTAGAACACTAATCGTTTGCCCCCTGTTCTATTGATTTCAGCATGATATGGATATTAGCCTCATCAGGGGAAAAATCCAGGTTTCTGAATTGAAAGTGTACTATTTATGTGATTTAACAAAAAGTGACTAACAAAAAAGAGCTGTGTTACACTTACAGCATTGGTGACCCACTTGAATCAAAATGTAGCTAGCTGTTTTCTACAAATGGTCCTCTAACCAATGATGTACACATTATTCCCAGATTCCATGTGGTTTTTGAGCTGTTAGTTTTAACAGGACATGCAACCTCATCTCCCCACTATCACGCAATTGTTTTCAACATGATATCGATGAGTGATGACAAATAAGTGTTGCGTTCCTTTGTTTAGCGACCTCTACATTTAAATGCATCACTCCAAAATGTAGCTGATTGTCTTCTGCAGGTTGTCCTCTAACCAGTGAGGTAAAATGTATATCTCTCATTTCCATGTGTTTTTTTTGTTGTGTTAGTTTCAACAGCACATACAACCTGATTTCCCCCCTAATTGATATCAGTGATTTATTGCTACTTGTCAAAACAACAGTGTTTCCGGTGCTTGTTTAAAAAAATACAAGTAATATGATTATTGTTGCAGATGTTTGTGCAGAATTTTTTTTTTATGTATAGGTTTTCAATTTCACAAACTGTTTCTGCATATTGGTTATTGATTTGGACACATTAAAACTGTGTTTTGACATTGGGCTATCCCACCTAGCAAAATGTAATTGAAAAGAAGACTCCACCCGAGGTCCAATATACGTTTTGTTTTAGTTGAAAGATTAACATTTTATTTTCGGGTTGTTAATTGGGCCTAGGGGGCAGTATTGAGAATTTTGAAAAAAATATGTGCCTCCTACACCAACTCAGAAGCTAGGATATGCAGATTTGGATAGAAAACACTCTGAATTTTCTAAAACTGTTTGAATGGTGTCTCTAAGTATAACAGAACTCATATGGCAGTCAAAACCCTGAGACAAATTCTGACAGGATGTGGATATCTGATGTGTTGAATTACTTTTAAGCCTATGCCATTGAAACACACAGGGACTTATTAATCATTGAGCACTTCCTATGCCATCCACTAGATGTCACCAGTCTTTACAAAGTGGTTTGAGTCTTCTACTGTGAAAACTGACCAAACAAGAGACTTGGAACTTTGGTCATAAGCGGATGGCCTATACTGCTCTGGCGCGCGAGTGCATGTTTGGGTACTCTCGTTCCAATACGTTTTAAAAGAGAATGCAATCGTCCGCCTTGAATATTATTGAAGTTCTGATTGAAAAAGGCCCAAATGATTTATGCTATACAACGTTTGACATGTTTGAACGAACGTAAATATTTTTTTTCCCCTCTTTGATGAAGACAAGTCCGGCGGGCGACGTTCATGTTTTTGAGTAGCCTACAGGACGCGCTAACAACACGGAGCTTTTTGGACATAAATTATGAGCTTTTTTGAACAAAACTACATTTGTTATGGACCTGGGATTCCTGGAAGTGCCTTCTGATGAAGATAATCAAAGGTAAGGGATTATTTACATAGTATTTTTGATTTTAGATCTCTCCAACATGGTGCCTAGTCTGTATCGCCAAGCCTATTTTTCTGAGGACAGGACCTCGTTTATTGCAAAGTGTGATTTCCCAGTAAAGTTATTTTTAAATCTGGCAATGCGGTTGCGTTCACGAGATGTTAATCTATAATTCTTTGAATGACAATATAATATTTTACCAATGGTTTCGAATAGTAATTATTTAATTTGTTGTGCTGATTGACTGGCGGTATTGGAGGGAATATATTTCCTCAACATCAACGCCATTGTAAAATGCTGTTTTTGGATATAAATATGAACTTGATAGAACAAAAAATGCATGTATTGTCTAACATAATGTCCTAGCAGTGTCATCTGATGAAGATTGTCAAAGGTTAGTGCATAATTTTAGCTGGTTTTCTGCTTTTGGTGACGCCTGTCTTTGCATTGACAAAACATTACACACAGCTATTTTCAATGTACTGTCCTAATATAATCTAACTTTATGCTTTAGCCGTAAAGCCTTTTTGAAATCGGACAACGTGGTTAGATTAACTTGTTATGGATAGGGGGCAGTATTTTCATGGCCGGATAAAAAACGTACCCGATTTAATCTGGTTATTACTCCTGCCCAGAAACTAGAATATGCATATAACACTCCAACGTTTCTAAAACTGTTTGAATGGTGTCTGTGTATAACAGAACTCAAATGGCAGGCCAAAACCTGAGAAGATTCTGTACAGGAAGTACCCTGTCTGACCATTTCTTGGCCTTCTTTGTCATCTCTATCCAAAACAGAGTATCTCTGCTGTAACGTGACACTTTATAAGGCTCCCACAGGCTCTCAGAAGGCGCCAGAACGTTGAATGATGACTCTGCAGTCTCTGGCTGAAAAACAGTAGCGCATTTGGATAGTGGTCGATCTGAGAACAATGAGACGGGCGTGCACGAGACGACTCCATGTTTACATTTTCAGTCTTTGAACGAAAAAGACGTCTCCCGGTCGGAATATTATCGCTATTTTACGAGAAAAATCGCATAAAAATTGATTTTAAACAGCGTTTGACATGCTTCGAAGTACGGTAATGGAATATTTTGACATTTTTTGTCACGATACGCGCCGGGCGCGTCACCCTTCGTTACCCTTCGGATAGTGTCTTGAAAGCAGGAACAAAATGCCGCTATTTGGATATAACTATGGATTATTTGGAACCAAAACAACATTGGGTGATGAAGTAGAAGTCCTGGGAGTGCATTCTGACGAAGAACAGCAAAGGTAATCCAATTTTTCTTATAGTAATCTAACTTTATGCTTTCACCGAAAAGCTATTTTAAAATCGGACACCGCGATTGCATAAAGGAGTTCTGTATCTATAATTCTTAAAATAATTGTTATGTCTTTTGTGAACGTTTATCGTGAGTAATTTAGTAAATTCACCGGAAGTGTTCGGTGGGAATGCTAGTTCTGAACGTCACGTGCTAATGTAAAAAGCAGTTTTTTGATATAAATATGAACTTGATTGAACAAAACATGCATGTATTGTATAACATAATGTCCTAGGAGTGTCATCTGATGAAGATCATCAAAGGTTAGTGCTGCATTTTGCTGTGGTTTTGGTTTTTGTGACATTATATGCTAGCTTGAAAAATGGGTGTCTGATTATTTCTGGCTGGGTACTCTGCTGACATAATCTAATGTTTTGCTTTCGTTGTAAAGCCTTTTTGAAATCGGACAGTGTGGTTAGATAAAGGAGAGTCTTGTATTTAAAATGGTGTAAAATAGTCATATGTTTGAAAAATGGAAGTTTTCGGATTTTCGAGGAGTTTGTATTTCGCGCCACGCCCTATCATTGGATATTGGAGCGGTGTTCCGCTAGCGGAACGTCTAGATGTAAGTTAAGGAGATGTTTATCTTTCAAAGGGTGTAAGATAGTTGTATGTTGAGAAATTTGAATTATGACATTTAATTGTTTTCAAATTTGGCGCTCTTGATATTTCACCTGCTGTTGATAGGGTGTACCAGGGGTGGGACGCTCCCACCTAGCCCATAGAAGTTAAAATGACTT